>NC_133368.1:0-68545 GCF_049309525.1 Garra rufa | reverse complement strand
TGCCCTGAGAGCAGCCGCAGTTCAGTAAAAATATCAGTAATTTTAATATTATTACTCCTGCCCTGAGAGCAGCCGCAGTTCAGTAAAAATATCAGTAATTTTAATATTGATTACTCCTGCCCTGAGAGCAGCCGCACAGTTCAGTAAAAATATCAGTAATTTTAATATTGATTACTCCTGCCCTGAGAGCAGCCGCACAGTTCAGTAAAAATATCAGTAATTTTAATATTGATTACTCCTGCCCTGAGAGCAGCGTACAGTTCAGTAAAATATCAGTAATTTTAACATTGATTACTCCTGCCCTGAGAGCAGCTGCAGTTCAGTAAAATATCAGTAATTTTAATATTGATTACTCCTGTCCTGAGAGCAGCGTACAGTTCAGTAAAAATATCAGTAATTTTAATATTGATTACTCCTGTCCTGAGAGCAGCGTACAGTTCAGTAAAAATATCAGTAATTTTAATATTGATTACTCTTGTCCTGAGAGCAGCGTACAGTTCAGTAAAAATATCAGTAATTTTAATATTGATTACTCCTGCCCTGAGAGCAGCACACAGTTCAGTAAAAATATCAGTAATTTTAATATTGATTACTCCTGTCCTGAGAGCAGCTATAGTTCAGTAAAAATATCAGTAATTTTAATATTGATTACTCCTGTCCTGAGAGCAGCTACAGTTCAGTAAAAATATCAGTAATTTTAATATTGATTACTCCTGCCCTGAGAGCAGCTACAGTTCAGTAAAAATATCAGTCATTTTAATATTGATTACTCCTGTCCTGAGAAAAATATCAGTAATTTTAATATTGATTACTCCTGCCCTGAGAGCAGCGTACAGTTCAGTAAAATATCAGTAATTTTAATATTGATTACTCCTGCCCTGAGAGCAGCTGAGGTTCAGTAAAATATCAGTAATTTTAATATTGATTACTCCTGTCCTGAGAGCAGCGTACAGTTCAGTAAAAATATCAGTAATTTTAATATTGATTACTCCTGTCCTGAGAGCAGCTACAGTTCAGTAAAAATATTAGTAATTTTAATATTGATTACTCCTGTCCTGAGAGCAGCACACAGTTCAGTAAAAATATCAGTAATTTTAATATTGATTACTCCTGCCCTGAGAGCAGCGTACAGTTCAGTAAAAATATCAGTAATTTTAATATTGATTACTCCTGCCCTGAGAGCACCGTACAGTTCAGTAAAATATCAGTAATTTTAATATTGATTACTCCTGTCCTGAGAGCAGCGTACAGTTCAGTAAAATATCAGTAATTTTAATATTAATTACTCCTGTCCTGAGAGCAGCGTACAGTTCAGTAAAAATATCAGTAATTTTAATATTGTTTACTCCTGTCCTGAGAGCAGCTACAGTTCATTAAAAATATCAGTAATTTTAATATTGATTACTCCTGTCCTGAGAGCAGCTACAGTTCAGTAAAAATATCAGTAATTTTAATATTGATTACTCCTGCCCTGAGAGCAGCTACAGTTCAGTAAAAATATCAGTAATTTTAATATTGATTACTTCTGTCCTGAGAAAAATATCAGTAATTTTAATATTGATTACTCCTGCCCTGAGAGCAGCGTACAGTTCAGTAAAAATATCAGTAATTTAAATATTGATTACTCCTGTCCTGAGAGCAGCGTACAGTTCAGTAAAAATATCAGTATTTTTAACATTGATTACTCCTGTCCTGAGAGCAGTGTACAGTTCAGTAAAAATATCAGTAATTTTAATATTGATTACTCCTGCCCTGAGAGCAGCCGCAGTTCAGTAAAAATATCAGTAATTTTAATATTATTACTCCTGCCCAGAGAGCAGCCGCAGTTCAGTAAAAATATCAGTAATTTTAATATTATTACTCCTGCCCTGAGAGCAGCCGCAGTTCAGTAAAAATATCAGTAATTTTAATATTGATTACTCCTGCCCTGAGAGCAGCTACAGTTCAGTAAAAATGTCAGTAATTTTAATATTATTACTCCTGCCCTGAGAGCAGCTACAGTTCAGTAAAAATATCAGTAATTTTAATATTGATTACTCCTGCCCTGAGAGCAGCTACAGTTCAGTAAAAATGTCAGTAATTTTAATATTGATTACTCCTGCCCTGAGAGCAGCTACAGTTCAGTAAAAATATCAGTAATTTTAATATTATTACTCCTGCCCTGAGAGCAGCTACAGTTCAGTAAAAATATCAGTAATTTTAATATTGATTACTCCTGCCCTGAGAGCAGCTACAGTTCAGTAAAAATGTCAGTAATTTTAATATTGATTACTCCTGCCCTGAGAGCAGCTACAGTTCAGTAAAAATATCAGTAATTTTAATATTGATTACTCCTGCCCTGAGAGCAGCACACAGTTCAGTAAAAATATCAGTAATTTTAATATTGATTACTCCTGTCCTGAGAGCAGCTACAGTTCAGTAAAAATATCAGTAATTTTAATATTGATTACTCCTGTCCTGAGAGCAGCTACAGTTCAGTAAAAATATCAGTAATTTTAATATTGATTACTCCTGTCCTGAGAGCAGCGTACAGTTCAGTAAAAATATCAGTAATTTTAACATTGATTACTCCTGTCCTGAGAGCAGCTACAGTTCAGTAAAAATATTAGTAATTTTAATATTGATTACTCCTCTCCTGAGAGCAGCACACAGTTCAGTAAAAATATCAGTAATTTTAATATTGATTACTCCTGTCCTGAGAGCAGCGTACAGTTCAGTAAAAATATCAGTAATTTTAATATTGATTACTCTTGTCCTGAGAGCAGCGTACAGTTCAGTAAAAATATCAGTAATTTTAATATTGATTACTCCTGCCCTGAGAGCAGCCGCAGTTCAGTAAAAATATCAGTAATTTTAATATTATTACTCCTGCTCTGAGAGCAGCTACAGTTCAGTAAAAATATCAGTAATTTTAATATTGATTACTCCTGCCCTGAGAGCAGCGTACAGTTCAGTAAAAATATCAGTAATTTTAATATTGATTACTCCTGTCCTGAGAGCAGCGTACAGTTCAGTAAAAATATCAGTAATTTTAATATTGTTTACTCCTGTCCTGAGAGCAGCTACAGTTCAGTAAAAATATCAGTAATTTTAATATTGATTACTCCTGTCCTGAGAGCAGCTACAGTTCAGTAAAAATATCAGTAATTTTAATATTGATTACTTCTGTCCTGAGAAAAATATCAGTAAGTTTAATATTGATTACTCCTGCCCTGAGAGCAGCGTACAGTTCAGTAAAAATATCAGTAATTTTAATATTGATTACTCCTGTCCTGAGAGCAGCGTACAGTTCATTAAAAATATCAGTAATTTTAATATTGATTACTCCTGTCCTGAGAGCAGTGTACAGTTCAGTAAAAATATCAGTAATTTTAATATTGATTACTCCTGCCCTGAGAGCAGCCGCAGTTCAGTAAAAATATCAGTAATTTTAATATTATTACTCCTGCCCTGAGAGCAGCTACAGTTCAGTAAAAATATCAGTAATTTTAATATTGATTACTCCTGCCCTGAGAGCAGCTACAGTTCAGTAAAAATGTCAGTAATTTTAATATTGATTACTCCTGCCCTGAGAGCAGCTACAGTTCAGTAAAAATATCAGTAATTTTAATATTGATTACTCCTGCCCTGAGAGAAGCCGTACAGTTCAGTAAAAATATCAGTAATTTTAATATTGATTACTCCTGTCCTGAGAGCAGCGTACAGTTAAGTAAAAATATCAGTAATTTTAATATTGATTACTCCTGTCCTGAGAGCAGTGTACAGTTCAGTAAAAATATCAGTAATTTTAATATTGATTACTCCTGCCCCGAGAGCAGCGTACAGCTCAGTAAAAATATCAGTAATTTTAATATTGATTACTCCTGCCCTGAGAGCAGCGTACAGTTCAGTAAAAATATCAGTAATTTTAATATTGATTACTCCTGCCCTGAGAGCAGCACACAGTTCAGTAAAAATATCAGTAATTTTAATATTGATTACTCCTGTCCTGAGAGCAGCTATAGTTCAGTAAAAATATCAGTAATTTTAATATTGATTACTCCTGTCCTGAGAGCAGCTACAGTTCAGTAAAAATATCAGTAATTTTAATATTGATTACTCCTGCCCTGAGAGCAGCTACAGTTCAGTAAAAATATCAGTCATTTTAATATTGATTACTCCTGTCCTGAGAAAAATATCAGTAATTTTAATATTGATTACTCCTGCCCTGAGAGCAGCGTACAGTTCAGTAAAATATCAGTAATTTTAATATTGATTACTCCTGCCCTGAGAGCAGCTGAGGTTCAGTAAAATATCAGTAATTTTAATATTGATTACTCCTGTCCTGAGAGCAGCGTACAGTTCAGTAAAAATATCAGTAATTTTAATATTGATTACTCCTGTCCTGAGAGCAGCTACAGTTCAGTAAAAATATTAGTAATTTTAATATTGATTACTCCTGTCCTGAGAGCAGCACACAGTTCAGTAAAAATATCAGTAATTTTAATATTGATTACTCCTGCCCTGAGAGCAGCGTACAGTTCAGTAAAAATATCAGTAATTTTAATATTGATTACTCCTGCCCTGAGAGCACCGTACAGTTCAGTAAAATATCAGTAATTTTAATATTGATTACTCCTGTCCTGAGAGCAGCGTACAGTTCAGTAAAATATCAGTAATTTTAATATTGATTACTCCTGTCCTGAGAGCAGCGTACAGTTCAGTAAAAATATCAGTAATTTTAATATTGTTTACTCCTGTCCTGAGAGCAGCTACAGTTCAGTAAAAATATCAGTAATTTTAATATTGATTACTCCTGTCCTGAGAGCAGCTACAGTTCAGTAAAAATATCAGTAATTTTAATATTGATTACTCCTGCCCTGAGAGCAGCTACAGTTCAGTAAAAATATCAGTAATTTTAATATTGATTACTTCTGTCCTGAGAAAAATATCAGTAATTTTAATATTGATTACTCCTGCCCTGAGAGCAGCGTACAGTTCAGTAAAAATATCAGTAATTTAAATATTGATTACTCCTGTCCTGAGAGCAGCGTACAGTTCAGTAAAAATATCAGTATTTTTAATATTGATTACTCCTGTCCTGAGAGCAGTGTACAGTTCAGTAAAAATATCAGTAATTTTAATATTGATTACTCCTGCCCTGAGAGCAGCCGCAGTTCAGTAAAAATATCAGTAATTTTAATATTATTACTCCTGCCCAGAGAGCAGCCGCAGTTCAGTAAAAATATCAGTAATTTTAATATTATTACTCCTGCCCTGAGAGCAGCCGCAGTTCAGTAAAAATATCAGTAAGTTTAATATTGATTACTCCTGCCCTGAGAGCAGCGTACAGTTCAGTAAAAATATCAGTAATTTTAATATTGATTACTCCTGTCCTGAGAGCAGCGTACAGTTCATTAAAAATATCAGTAATTTTAATATTGATTACTCCTGTCCTGAGAGCAGTGTACAGTTCAGTAAAAATATCAGTAATTTTAATATTGATTACTCCTGCCCTGAGAGCAGCCGCAGTTCAGTAAAAATATCAGTAATTTTAATATTATTACTCCTGCCCTGAGAGCAGCTACAGTTCAGTAAAAATATCAGTAATTTTAATATTGATTACTCCTGCCCTGAGAGCAGCTACAGTTCAGTAAAAATGTCAGTAATTTTAATATTGATTACTCCTGCCCTGAGAGCAGCTACAGTTCAGTAAAAATATCAGTAATTTTAATATTGATTACTCCTGCCCTGAGAGAAGCCGTACAGTTCAGTATAAATATCAGTAATTTTAATATTGATTACTCCTGTCCTGAGAGCAGCGTACAGTTAAGTAAAAATATCAGTAATTTTAATATTGATTACTCCTGTCCTGAGAGCAGTGTACAGTTCAGTAAAAATATCAGTAATTTTAATATTGATTACTCCTGCCCTGAGAGCAGCGTACAGCTCAGTAAAAATATCAGTAATTTTAATATTGATTACTCCTGCCCTGAGAGCAGCGTACAGTTCAGTAAAAATATCAGTAATTTTAATATTGATTACTCCTGCCCTGAGAGCAGCACACAGTTCAGTAAAAATATCAGTAATTTTAATATTGATTACTCCTGTCCTGAGAGCAGCTATAGTTCAGTAAAAATATCAGTAATTTTAATATTGATTACTCCTGTCCTGAGAGCAGCTACAGTTCAGTAAAAATATCAGTAATTTTAATATTGATTACTCCTGCCCTGAGAGCAGCTACAGTTCAGTAAAAATATCAGTCATTTTAATATTGATTACTCCTGTCCTGAGAAAAATATCAGTAATTTTAATATTGATTACTCCTGCCCTGAGAGCAGCGTACAGTTCAGTAAAATATCAGTAATTTTAATATTGATTACTCCTGCCCTGAGAGCAGCTGAGGTTCAGTAAAATATCAGTAATTTTAATATTGATTACTCCTGTCCTGAGAGCAGCGTACAGTTCAGTAAAAATATCAGTAATTTTAATATTGATTACTCCTGTCCTGAGAGCAGCTACAGTTCAGTAAAAATATTAGTAATTTTAATATTGATTACTCCTGTCCTGAGAGCAGCACACAGTTCAGTAAAAATATCAGTAATTTTAATATTGATTACTCCTGCCCTGAGAGCAGCGTACAGTTCAGTAAAAATATCAGTAATTTTAATATTGATTACTCCTGCCCTGAGAGCACCGTACAGTTCAGTAAAATATCAGTAATTTTAATATTGATTACTCCTGTCCTGAGAGCAGCGTACAGTTCAGTAAAATATCAGTAATTTTAATATTGATTACTCCTGTCCTGAGAGCAGCGTACAGTTCAGTAAAAATATCAGTAATTTTAATATTGTTTACTCCTGTCCTGAGAGCAGCTACAGTTCAGTAAAAATATCAGTAATTTTAATATTGATTACTCCTGTCCTGAGAGCAGCTACAGTTCAGTAAAAATATCAGTAATTTTAATATTGATTACTCCTGCCCTGAGAGCAGCTACAGTTCAGTAAAAATATCAGTAATTTTAATATTGATTACTTCTGTCCTGAGAAAAATATCAGTAATTTTAATATTGATTACTCCTGCCCTGAGAGCAGCGTACAGTTCAGTAAAAATATCAGTAATTTAAATATTGATTACTCCTGTCCTGAGAGCAGCGTACAGTTCAGTAAAAATATCAGTATTTTTAATATTGATTACTCCTGTCCTGAGAGCAGTGTACAGTTCAGTAAAAATATCAGTAATTTTAATATTGATTACTCCTGCCCTGAGAGCAGCCGCAGTTCAGTAAAAATATCAGTAATTTTAATATTATTACTCCTGCCCAGAGAGCAGCCGCAGTTCAGTAAAAATATCAGTAATTTTAATATTATTACTCCTGCCCTGAGAGCAGCCGCAGTTCAGTAAAAATATCAGTAATTTTAATATTGATTACTCCTGCCCTGAGAGCAGCTACAGTTCAGTAAAAATGTCAGTAATTTTAATATTATTACTCCTGCCCTGAGAGCAGCTACAGTTCAGTAAAAATATCAGTAATTTTAATATTGATTACTCCTGCCCTGAGAGCAGCTACAGTTCAGTAAAAATGTCAGTAATTTTAATATTGATTACTCCTGCCCTGAGAGCAGCTACAGTTCAGTAAAAATATCAGTAATTTTAATATTATTACTCCTGCCCTGAGAGCAGCTACAGTTCAGTAAAAATATCAGTAATTTTAATATTGATTACTCCTGCCCTGAGAGCAGCTACAGTTCAGTAAAAATGTCAGTAATTTTAATATTGATTACTCCTGCCCTGAGAGCAGCTACAGTTCAGTAAAAATATCAGTAATTTTAATATTGATTACTCCTGCCCTGAGAGCAGCACACAGTTCAGTAAAAATATCAGTAATTTTAATATTGATTACTCCTGTCCTGAGAGCAGCTACAGTTCAGTAAAAATATCAGTAATTTTAATATTGATTACTCCTGTCCTGAGAGCAGCTACAGTTCAGTAAAAATATCAGTAATTTTAATATTGATTACTCCTGTCCTGAGAGCAGCGTACAGTTCAGTAAAAATATCAGTAATTTAAACATTGATTACTCCTGTCCTGAGAGCAGCTACAGTTCAGTAAAAATATTAGTAATTTTAATATTGATTACTCCTCTCCTGAGAGCAGCACACAGTTCAGTAAAAATATCAGTAATTTTAATATTGATTACTCCTGTCCTGAGAGCAGCGTACAGTTCAGTAAAAATATCAGTAATTTTAATATTGATTACTCTTGTCCTGAGAGCAGCGTACAGTTCAGTAAAAATATCAGTAATTTTAATATTGATTACTCCTGCCCTGAGAGCAGCCGCAGTTCAGTAAAAATATCAGTAATTTTAATATTATTACTCCTGCCCTGAGAGCAGCCGCAGTTCAGTAAAAATATCAGTAATTTTAATATTATTACTCCTGCCCAGAGAGCAGCCGCAGTTCAGTAAAAATATCAGTAATTTTAATATTATTACTCCTGCCCTGAGAGCAGCCGCAGTTCAGTAAAAATATCAGTAATTTTAATATTGATTACTCCTGCCCTGAGAGCAGCTACAGTTCAGTAAAAATGTCAGTAATTTTAATATTATTACTCCTGCCCTGAGAGCAGCTACAGTTCAGTAAAAATATCAGTAATTTTAATATTGATTACTCCTGCCCTGAGAGCAGCTACAGTTCAGTAAAAATATCAGTAATTTTAATATTATTACTCCTGCCCTGAGAGCAGCTACAGTTCAGTAAAAATATCAGTAATTTTAATATTGATTACTCCTGCCCTGAGAGCAGCTACAGTTCAGTAAAAATGTCAGTAATTTTAATATTGATTACTCCTGCCCTGAGAGCAGCTACAGTTCAGTAAAAATATCAGTAATTTTAATATTGATTACTCCTGCCCTGAGAGCAGCACACAGTTCAGTAAAAATATCAGTAATTTTAATATTGATTACTCCTGTCCTGAGAGCAGCTACAGTTCAGTAAAAATATCAGTAATTTTAATATTGATTACTCCTGTCCTGAGAGCAGCTACAGTTCAGTAAAAATATCAGTAATTTTAATATTGATTACTCCTGTCCTGAGAGCAGCGTACAGTTCAGTAAAAATATCAGTAATTTTAATATTGATTACTCCTGCCCTGAGAGCAGCACACAGTTCAGTAAAAATATCAGTAATTTTAATATTGATTACTCCTGTCCTGAGAGCAGCTACAGTTCAGTAAAAATATCAGTAATTTTAATATTGATTACTCCTGTCCTGAGAGCAGCTACAGTTCAGTAAAAATATCAGTAATTTTAATATTGATTACTCCTGCCCTGAGAGCAGCTACAGTTCAGTAAAAATATCAGTAATTTTAATATTGATTACTCCTGTCCTGAGAAAAATATCAGTAATTGTAATATTGATTACTCCTGCCCTGAGAGCAGCGTACAGTTCAGTAAAATATCAGTAATTTTAATATTGATTACTCCTGCCCTGAGAGCAGCTGCAGTTCAGTAAAATATCAGTAATTTTAATATTGATTACTCCTGTCCTGAGAGCAGCGTACAGTTCAGTAAAAATATCAGTAATTTTAATATTGATTACTCCTGTCCTGAGAGCAGCTACAGTTCAGTAAAAATATTAGTAATTTTAATATTGATTACTCCTGTCCTGAGAGCAGCACACAGTTCAGTAAAAATATCAGTAATTTTAATATTGATTACTCCTGCCCTGAGAGCAGCGTACAGTTCAGTAAAAATATCAGTAATTTTAATATTGATTACTCCTGCCCTGAGAGCAGCGTACAGTTCAGTAAAATATCAGTAATTTTAATATTGATTACTCCTGTCCTGAGAGCAGCTACAGTTCAGTAAAAATATCAGTAATTTTAATATTGATTACTCCTGCCCTGAGAGCAGCTACAGTTCAGTAAAAATATCAGTAATTTTAATATTGATTACTCCTGTCCTGAGAAAAATATCAGTAATTTTAATATTGATTACTCCTGTCCTGAGAGCAGCTACAGTTCAGTAAAAATATCAGTAATTTTAATATTGATTACTCCTGCCCTGAGAGCAGCTACAGTTCAGTAAAAATATCAGTAATTTTAATATTGATTACTCCTGTCCTGAGAAAAATATCAGTAATTGTAATATTGATTACTCCTGCCCTGAGAGCAGCGTACAGTTCAGTAAAATATCAGTAATTTTAATATTGATTACTCCTGCCCTGAGAGCAGCTGCAGTTCAGTAAAATATCAGTAATTTTAATATTGATTACTCCTGTCCTGAGAGCAGCGTACAGTTCAGTAAAAATATCAGTAATTTTAATATTGATTACTCCTGTCCTGAGAGCAGCTACAGTTCAGTAAAAATATTAGTAATTTTAATATTGATTACTCCTGTCCTGAGAGCAGCACACAGTTCAGTAAAAATATCAGTAATTTTAATATTGATTACTCCTGCCCTGAGAGCAGCGTACAGTTCAGTAAAAATATCAGTAATTTTAATATTGATTACTCCTGCCCTGAGAGCAGCGTACAGTTCAGTAAAATATCAGTAATTTTAATATTGATTACTCCTGTCCTGAGAGCAGCTACAGTTCAGTAAAAATATCAGTAATTTTAATATTGATTACTCCTGCCCTGAGAGCAGCTACAGTTCAGTAAAAATATCAGTAATTTTAATATTGATTACTCCTGTCCTGAGAAAAATA
Organism: Garra rufa; assembly: GCF_049309525.1. Lineage (NCBI taxonomy): Eukaryota > Metazoa > Chordata > Actinopteri > Cypriniformes > Cyprinidae > Garra > Garra rufa. The sequence goes on along the minus strand of NC_133368.1, from coordinate 57,857 downwards.
TCAGTAATTTTAATATTGATTACTCCTGCCCTGAGAGCAGCGTACAGTTCAGTAAAAATATCAGTAATTTTAATATTGATTACTCCTGCCCTGAGAGCAGCGTACAGTTCAGTAAAAATATCAGTAATTTTAATATTGATTACTCCTGTCCTGAGAAAAATATCAGTAATTGTAATATTGATTACTCCTGCCCTGAGAGCAGCGTACAGTTCAGTAAAATATCAGTAATTTTAATATTGATTACTCCTGCCCTGAGAGCAGCTGCAGTTCAGTAAAATATCAGTAATTTTAATATTGATTACTCCTGTCCTGAGAGCAGCGTACAGTTCAGTAAAAATATCAGTAATTTTAATATTGATTACTCCTGTCCTGAGAGCAGCTACAGTTCAGTAAAAATATTAGTAATTTTAATATTGATTACTCCTGTCCTGAGAGCAGCACACAGTTCAGTAAAAATATCAGTAATTTTAATATTGATTACTCCTGCCCTGAGAGCAGCGTACAGTTCAGTAAAAATATCAGTAATTTTAATATTGATTACTCCTGCCCTGAGAGCAGCGTACAGTTCAGTAAAATATCAGTAATTTTAATATTGATTACTCCTGTCCTGAGAGCAGCTACAGTTCAGTAAAAATATCAGTAATTTTAATATTGATTACTCCTGCCCTGAGAGCAGCTACAGTTCAGTAAAAATATCAGTAATTTTAATATTGATTACTCCTGTCCTGAGAAAAATATCAGTAATTTTAATATTGATTACTCCTGCCCTGAGAGCAGCGTACAGTTCAGTAAAAATATCAGTAATTTTAATATTGATTACTCCTGTCCTGAGAGCAGCGTACAGTTCAGTAAAAATATCAGTAATTTTAATATTGATTACTCCTGCCCTGAGAGCAGCTACAGTTCAGTAAAAATATCAGTAATTTTAATATTGATTACTCCTGCCCTGAGAGCAGCTACAGTTCAGTAAAATTAGCAAGTGCTCTTGAAGATCTTAATTAGCTGGTTAATGTTTGTTTGATTAAGTCTGAACCTGATTTTGTAGGAAGGTAGATCGCCAGGAACAGGATTGGTTTAAACCAGGTGTTTTAAAATTGTTTCTTAAGGTAATCCAAGGAAACCACGGAATAAGGAAAACATTTAAATGTACAAAGCTGGGACTTGGGGTGCTCTAGGAAAAAATTGGAATTTCTTGAGGTGGTATTTGGCTTGTGTGATAAAGGGTTAAAACAAATAATGCACGATGGAAATGCATTTGAAATGGGGATGGCATAACCCGACGAACCAGCGGACCAATCCTGTTGCACAGCATCTGAAATGTTTTTAAGGTCAGTCTTAAATTCCCATGCAAAGTATAGTCATACAGAAATACTTTGATGTGAGTACACTACAAATAACAGTAATATGAACCTATTGATTACTCCTGTCCTGAGAGCAGCGTATATTTCATTAAAAATGTCAGTAATACGAACCTATTCAGTACTCCTGCCCTGAGAGCAGCCTCAGTTCAGTAAAAATATCAGTAATTTTAATATTATTACTCCTGCCCTGAGAGCAGCCGCAGTTCAGTTAAAATATCAGTAATTTTAATATTATTACTCCTGCCCTGAGAGCAGCCGCAGTTCAGTAAAAATATCAGTAATTTTAATATTATTACTCCTGCCCTGAGAGCAGCCGCAGTTCAGTAAAAATATCAGTAATTTTAATATTATTACTCCTGCCCTGAGAGCAGCCGCACAGTTCAGTAAAAATATCAGTAATTTTAATATTGATTACTCCTGCCCTGAGAGCAGCACACAGTTCAGTAAAAATATCAGTAATTTTAATATTGATTACTCCTGTCCTGAGAGCAGCTACAGTTCAGTAAAAATATCAGTAATTTTAATATTGATTACTCCTGTCCTGAGAGCAGCTACAGTTCAGTAAAAATATCAGTAATTTTAATATTGATTACTCCTGCCCTGAGAGCAGCTACAGTTCAGTAAAAATATCAGTAATTTTAATATTGATTACTCCTGCCCTGAGAGCAGCGTACAGTTCAGTAAAATATCAGTAATTTTAATATTGATTACTCCTGCCCTGAGAGCAGCTGAGGTTCAGTAAAATATCAGTAATTTTAATATTGATTACTCCTGTCCTGAGAGCAGCGTACAGTTCAGTAAAAATATCAGTAATTTTAATATTGATTACTCCTGTCCTGAGAGCAGCTACAGTTCAGTAAAAATATTAGTAATTTTAATATTGATTACTCCTCTCCTGAGAGCAGCACACAGTTCAGTAAAAATATCAGTAATTTTAATATTGATTACTCCTGTCCTGAGAGCAGCGTACAGTTCAGTAAAAATATCAGTAATTTTAATATTGATTACTCCTGCCCTGAGAGCAGCCGCAGTTCAGTAAAAATATCAGTAATTTTAATATTATTACTCCTGCTCTGAGAGCAGCTACAGTTCAGTAAAAATATCAGTAATTTTAATATTGATTACTCCTGCCCTGAGAGCAGCGTACAGTTCAGTAAAAATATCAGTAATTTTAATATTGATTACTCCTGTCCTGAGAGCAGCGTACAGTTCAGTAAAAATATCAGTAATTTTAATATTGTTTACTCCTGTCCTGAGAGCAGCTACAGTTCAGTAAAAATATCAGTAATTTTAATATTGATTACTCCTGTCCTGAGAGCAGCTACAGTTCAGTAAAAATATCAGTAATTTTAATATTGATTACTTCTGTCCTGAGAAAAATATCAGTAAGTTTAATATTGATTACTCCTGCCCTGAGAGCAGCGTACAGTTCAGTAAAAATATCAGTAATTTTAATATTGATTACTCCTGTCCTGAGAGCAGCGTACAGTTCATTAAAAATATCAGTAATTTTAATATTGATTACTCCTGTCAATGAGAGCAGTGTACAGTTCAGTAAAAATATCAGTAATTTTAATATTGATTACTCCTGCCCTGAGAGCAGCCGCAGTTCAGTAAAAATATCAGTAATTTTAATATTATTACTCCTGCCCTGAGAGCAGCTACAGTTCAGTAAAAATATCAGTAATTTTAATATTGATTACTCCTGCCCTGAGAGCAGCTACAGTTCAGTAAAAATGTCAGTAATTTTAATATTGATTACTCCTGCCCTGAGAGCAGCTACAGTTCAGTAAAAATATCAGTAATTTTAATATTGATTACTCCTGCCCTGAGAGAAGCCGTACAGTTCAGTAAAAATATCAGTAATTTTAATATTGATTACTCCTGTCCTGAGAGCAGCGTACAGTTAAGTAAAAATATCAGTAATTTTAATATTGATTACTCCTGTCCTGAGAGCAGTGTACAGTTCAGTAAAAATATCAGTAATTTTAATATTGATTACTCCTGCCCTGAGAGCAGCGTACAGCTCAGTAAAAATATCAGTAATTTTAATATTGATTACTCCTGCCCTGAGAGCAGCGTACAGTTCAGTAAAAATATCAGTAATTTTAATATTGATTACTCCTGCCCTGAGAGCAGCACACAGTTCAGTAAAAATATCAGTAATTTTAATATTGATTACTCCTGTCCTGAGAGCAGCTACAGTTCAGTAAAAATATCAGTAATTTTAATATTGATTACTCCTGTCCTGAGAGCAGCTACAGTTCAGTAAAAATATCAGTAATTTTAATATTGATTACTCCTGCCCTGAGAGCAGCTACAGTTCAGTAAAAATATCAGTCATTTTAATATTGATTACTCCTGTCCTGAGAAAAATATCAGTAATTTTAATATTGATTACTCCTGCCCTGAGAGCAGCGTACAGTTCAGTAAAATATCAGTAATTTTAATATTGATTACTCCTGCCCTGAGAGCAGCTGAGGTTCAGTAAAATATCAGTAATTTTAATATTGATTACTCCTGTCCTGAGAGCAGCGTACAGTTCAGTAAAAATATCAGTAATTTTAATATTGATTACTCCTGTCCTGAGAGCAGCTACAGTTCAGTAAAAATATTAGTAATTTTAATATTGATTACTCCTGTCCTGAGAGCAGCACACAGTTCAGTAAAAATATCAGTAATTTTAATATTGATTACTCCTGCCCTGAGAGCAGCGTACAGTTCAGTAAAAATATCAGTAATTTTAATATTGATTACTCCTGCCCTGAGAGCACCGTACAGTTCAGTAAAATATCAGTAATTTTAATATTGATTACTCCTGTCCTGAGAGCAGCGTACAGTTCAGTAAAAATATCAGTAATTTTAATATTGATTACTCCTGTCCTGAGAGCAGCGTACAGTTCAGTAAAAATATCAGTAATTTTAATATTGTTTACTCCTGTCCTGAGAGCAGCTACAGTTCAGTAAAAATATCAGTAATTTTAATATTGATTACTCCTGTCCTGAGAGCAGCTACAGTTCAGTAAAAATATCAGTAATTTTAATATTGATTACTCCTGCCCTGAGAGCAGCTACAGTTCAGTAAAAATATCAGTAATTTTAATATTGATTACTTCTGTCCTGAGAAAAATATCAGTAATTTTAATATTGATTACTCCTGCCCTGAGAGCAGCGTACAGTTCAGTAAAAATATCAGTAATTTAAATATTGATTACTCCTGTCCTGAGAGCAGCGTACAGTTCAGTAAAAATATCAGTATTTTTAATATTGATTACTCCTGTCCTGAGAGCAGTGTACAGTTCAGTAAAAATATCAGTAATTTTAATATTGATTACTCCTGCCCTGAGAGCAGCCGCAGTTCAGTAAAAATATCAGTAATTTTAATATTATTACTCCTGCCCAGAGAGCAGCCGCAGTTCAGTAAAAATATCAGTAATTTTAATATTATTACTCCTGCCCTGAGAGCAGCCGCAGTTCAGTAAAAATATCAGTAATTTTAATATTGATTACTCCTGCCCTGAGAGCAGCTACAGTTCAGTAAAAATATCAGTAATTTTAATATTGATTACTCCTGCCCTGAGAGAAGCCGTACAGTTCAGTATAAATATCAGTAATTTTAATATTGATTACTCCTGTCCTGAGAGCAGCGTACAGTTAAGTAAAAATATCAGTAATTTTAATATTGATTACTCCTGTCCTGAGAGCAGTGTACAGTTCAGTAAAAATATCAGTAATTTTAATATTGATTACTCCTGCCCTGAGAGCAGCGTACAGCTCAGTAAAAATATCAGTAATTTTAATATTGATTACTCCTGCCCTGAGAGCAGCGTACAGTTCAGTAAAAATATCAGTAATTTTAATATTGATTACTCCTGCCCTGAGAGCAGCACACAGTTCAGTAAAAATATCAGTAATTTTAATATTGATTACTCCTGTCCTGAGAGCAGCTATAGTTCAGTAAAAATATCAGTAATTTTAATATTGATTACTCCTGTCCTGAGAGCAGCTACAGTTCAGTAAAAATATCAGTAATTTTAATATTGATTACTCCTGCCCTGAGAGCAGCTACAGTTCAGTAAAAATATCAGTCATTTTAATATTGATTACTCCTGTCCTGAGAAAAATATCAGTAATTTTAATATTGATTACTCCTGCCCTGAGAGCAGCGTACAGTTCAGTAAAATATCAGTAATTTTAATATTGATTACTCCTGCCCTGAGAGCAGCTGAGGTTCAGTAAAATATCAGTAATTTTAATATTGATTACTCCTGTCCTGAGAGCAGCGTACAGTTCAGTAAAAATATCAGTAATTTTAATATTGATTACTCCTGTCCTGAGAGCAGCTACAGTTCAGTAAAAATATTAGTAATTTTAATATTGATTACTCCTGTCCTGAGAGCAGCACACAGTTCAGTAAAAATATCAGTAATTTTAATATTGATTACTCCTGCCCTGAGAGCAGCGTACAGTTCAGTAAAAATATCAGTAATTTTAATATTGATTACTCCTGCCCTGAGAGCACCGTACAGTTCAGTAAAATATCAGTAATTTTAATATTGATTACTCCTGTCCTGAGAGCAGCGTACAGTTCAGTAAAATATCAGTAATTTTAATATTGATTACTCCTGTCCTGAGAGCAGCGTACAGTTCAGTAAAAATATCAGTAATTTTAATATTGTTTACTCCTGTCCTGAGAGCAGCTACAGTTCAGTAAAAATATCAGTAATTTTAATATTGATTACTCCTGTCCTGAGAGCAGCTACAGTTCAGTAAAAATATCAGTAATTTTAATATTGATTACTCCTGCCCTGAGAGCAGCTACAGTTCAGTAAAAATATCAGTAATTTTAATATTGATTACTTCTGTCCTGAGAAAAATATCAGTAATTTTAATATTGATTACTCCTGCCCTGAGAGCAGCGTACAGTTCAGTAAAAATATCAGTAATTTAAATATTGATTACTCCTGTCCTGAGAGCAGCGTACAGTTCAGTAAAAATATCAGTATTTTTAATATTGATTACTCCTGTCCTGAGAGCAGTGTACAGTTCAGTAAAAATATCAGTAATTTTAATATTGATTACTCCTGCCCTGAGAGCAGCCGCAGTTCAGTAAAAATATCAGTAATTTTAATATTATTACTCCTGCCCAGAGAGCAGCCGCAGTTCAGTAAAAATATCAGTAATTTTAATATTATTACTCCTGCCCTGAGAGCAGCCGCAGTTCAGTAAAAATATCAGTAATTTTAATATTGATTACTCCTGCCCTGAGAGCAGCTACAGTTCAGTAAAAATGTCAGTAATTTTAATATTATTACTCCTGCCCTGAGAGCAGCTACAGTTCAGTAAAAATATCAGTAATTTTAATATTGATTACTCCTGCCCTGAGAGCAGCTACAGTTCAGTAAAAATGTCAGTAATTTTAATATTGATTACTCCTGCCCTGAGAGCAGCTACAGTTCAGTAAAAATATCAGTAATTTTAATATTATTACTCCTGCCCTGAGAGCAGCTACAGTTCAGTAAAAATATCAGTAATTTTAATATTGATTACTCCTGCCCTGAGAGCAGCTACAGTTCAGTAAAAATGTCAGTAATTTTAATATTGATTACTCCTGCCCTGAGAGCAGCTACAGTTCAGTAAAAATATCAGTAATTTTAATATTGATTACTCCTGCCCTGAGAGCAGCACACAGTTCAGTAAAAATATCAGTAATTTTAATATTGATTACTCCTGTCCTGAGAGCAGCTACAGTTCAGTAAAAATATCAGTAATTTTAATATTGATTACTCCTGTCCTGAGAGCAGCTACAGTTCAGTAAAAATATCAGTAATTTTAATATTGATTACTCCTGTCCTGAGAGCAGCGTACAGTTCAGTAAAAATATCAGTAATTTAAACATTGATTACTCCTGTCCTGAGAGCAGCTACAGTTCAGTAAAAATATTAGTAATTTTAATATTGATTACTCCTCTCCTGAGAGCAGCACACAGTTCAGTAAAAATATCAGTAATTTTAATATTGATTACTCCTGTCCTGAGAGCAGCGTACAGTTCAGTAAAAATATCAGTAATTTTAATATTGATTACTCTTGTCCTGAGAGCAGCGTACAGTTCAGTAAAAATATCAGTAATTTTAATATTGATTACTCCTGCCCTGAGAGCAGCCGCAGTTCAGTAAAAATATCAGTAATTTTAATATTATTACTCCTGCCCTGAGAGCAGCCGCAGTTCAGTAAAAATATCAGTAATTTTAATATTATTACTCCTGCCCAGAGAGCAGCCGCAGTTCAGTAAAAATATCAGTAATTTTAATATTATTACTCCTGCCCTGAGAGCAGCCGCAGTTCAGTAAAAATATCAGTAATTTTAATATTGATTACTCCTGCCCTGAGAGCAGCTACAGTTCAGTAAAAATGTCAGTAATTTTAATATTATTACTCCTGCCCTGAGAGCAGCTACAGTTCAGTAAAAATATCAGTAATTTTAATATTGATTACTCCTGCCCTGAGAGCAGCTACAGTTCAGTAAAAATATCAGTAATTTTAATATTATTACTCCTGCCCTGAGAGCAGCTACAGTTCAGTAAAAATATCAGTAATTTTAATATTGATTACTCCTGCCCTGAGAGCAGCTACAGTTCAGTAAAAATGTCAGTAATTTTAATATTGATTACTCCTGCCCTGAGAGCAGCTACAGTTCAGTAAAAATATCAGTAATTTTAATATTGATTACTCCTGCCCTGAGAGCAGCACACAGTTCAGTAAAAATATCAGTAATTTTAATATTGATTACTCCTGTCCTGAGAGCAGCTACAGTTCAGTAAAAATATCAGTAATTTTAATATTGATTACTCCTGTCCTGAGAGCAGCTACAGTTCAGTAAAAATATCAGTAATTTTAATATTGATTACTCCTGTCCTGAGAGCAGCGTACAGTTCAGTAAAAATATCAGTAATTTTAATATTGATTACTCCTGCCCTGAGAGCAGCACACAGTTCAGTAAAAATATCAGTAATTTTAATATTGATTACTCCTGTCCTGAGAGCAGCTACAGTTCAGTAAAAATATCAGTAATTTTAATATTGATTACTCCTGTCCTGAGAGCAGCTACAGTTCAGTAAAAATATCAGTAATTTTAATATTGATTACTCCTGCCCTGAGAGCAGCTACAGTTCAGTAAAAATATCAGTAATTTTAATATTGATTACTCCTGTCCTGAGAAAAATATCAGTAATTGTAATATTGATTACTCCTGCCCTGAGAGCAGCGTACAGTTCAGTAAAATATCAGTAATTTTAATATTGATTACTCCTGCCCTGAGAGCAGCTGCAGTTCAGTAAAATATCAGTAATTTTAATATTGATTACTCCTGTCCTGAGAGCAGCGTACAGTTCAGTAAAAATATCAGTAATTTTAATATTGATTACTCCTGTCCTGAGAGCAGCTACAGTTCAGTAAAAATATTAGTAATTTTAATATTGATTACTCCTGTCCTGAGAGCAGCACACAGTTCAGTAAAAATATCAGTAATTTTAATATTGATTACTCCTGCCCTGAGAGCAGCGTACAGTTCAGTAAAAATATCAGTAATTTTAATATTGATTACTCCTGCCCTGAGAGCAGCGTACAGTTCAGTAAAATATCAGTAATTTTAATATTGATTACTCCTGTCCTGAGAGCAGCTACAGTTCAGTAAAAATATCAGTAATTTTAATATTGATTACTCCTGCCCTGAGAGCAGCTACAGTTCAGTAAAAATATCAGTAATTTTAATATTGATTACTCCTGTCCTGAGAAAAATATCAGTAATTTTAATATTGATTACTCCTGTCCTGAGAGCAGCTACAGTTCAGTAAAAATATCAGTAATTTTAATATTGATTACTCCTGCCCTGAGAGCAGCTACAGTTCAGTAAAAATATCAGTAATTTTAATATTGATTACTCCTGTCCTGAGAAAAATATCAGTAATTGTAATATTGATTACTCCTGCCCTGAGAGCAGCGTACAGTTCAGTAAAATATCAGTAATTTTAATATTGATTACTCCTGCCCTGAGAGCAGCTGCAGTTCAGTAAAATATCAGTAATTTTAATATTGATTACTCCTGTCCTGAGAGCAGCGTACAGTTCAGTAAAAATATCAGTAATTTTAATATTGATTACTCCTGTCCTGAGAGCAGCTACAGTTCAGTAAAAATATTAGTAATTTTAATATTGATTACTCCTGTCCTGAGAGCAGCACACAGTTCAGTAAAAATATCAGTAATTTTAATATTGATTACTCCTGCCCTGAGAGCAGCGTACAGTTCAGTAAAAATATCAGTAATTTTAATATTGATTACTCCTGCCCTGAGAGCAGCGTACAGTTCAGTAAAATATCAGTAATTTTAATATTGATTACTCCTGTCCTGAGAGCAGCTACAGTTCAGTAAAAATATCAGTAATTTTAATATTGATTACTCCTGCCCTGAGAGCAGCTACAGTTCAGTAAAAATATCAGTAATTTTAATATTGATTACTCCTGTCCTGAGAAAAATATCAGTAATTTTAATATTGATTACTCCTGCCCTGAGAGCAGCGTACAGTTCAGTAAAAATATCAGTAATTTTAATATTGATTACTCCTGCCCTGAGAGCAGCGTACAGTTCAGTAAAAATATCAGTAATTTTAATATTGATTACTCCTGTCCTGAGAAAAATATCAGTAATTGTAATATTGATTACTCCTGCCCTGAGAGCAGCGTACAGTTCAGTAAAATATCAGTAATTTTAATATTGATTACTCCTGCCCTGAGAGCAGCTGCAGTTCAGTAAAATATCAGTAATTTTAATATTGATTACTCCTGTCCTGAGAGCAGCGTACAGTTCAGTAAAAATATCAGTAATTTTAATATTGATTACTCCTGTCCTGAGAGCAGCTACAGTTCAGTAAAAATATTAGTAATTTTAATATTGATTACTCCTGTCCTGAGAGCAGCACACAGTTCAGTAAAAATATCAGTAATTTTAATATTGATTACTCCTGCCCTGAGAGCAGCGTACAGTTCAGTAAAAATATCAGTAATTTTAATATTGATTACTCCTGCCCTGAGAGCAGCGTACAGTTCAGTAAAATATCAGTAATTTTAATATTGATTACTCCTGTCCTGAGAGCAGCTACAGTTCAGTAAAAATATCAGTAATTTTAATATTGATTACTCCTGCCCTGAGAGCAGCTACAGTTCAGTAAAAATATCAGTAATTTTAATATTGATTACTCCTGTCCTGAGAAAAATATCAGTAATTTTAATATTGATTACTCCTGCCCTGAGAGCAGCGTACAGTTCAGTAAAAATATCAGTAATTTTAATATTGATTACTCCTGTCCTGAGAGCAGCGTACAGTTCAGTAAAAATATCAGTAATTTTAATATTGATTACTCCTGCCCTGAGAGCAGCTACAGTTCAGTAAAAATATCAGTAATTTTAATATTGATTACTCCTGCCCTGAGAGCAGCTACAGTTCAGTAAAATTAGCAAGTGCTCTTGAAGATCTTAATTAGCTGGTTAATGTTTGTTTGATTAAGTCTGAACCTGATTTTGTAGGAAGGTAGATCGCCAGGAACAGGATTGGTTTAAACCAGGTGTTTTAAAATTGTTTCTTAAGGTAATCCAAGGAAACCACGGAATAAGGAAAACATTTAAATGTACAAAGCTGGGACTTGGGGTGCTCTAGGAAAAAATTGGAATTTCTTGAGGTGGTATTTGGCTTGTGTGATAAAGGGTTAAAACAAATAATGCACGATGGAAATGCATTTGAAATGGGGATGGCATAACCCGACGAACCAGCGGACCAATCCTGTTGCACAGCATCTGAAATGTTTTTAAGGTCAGTCTTAAATTCCCATGCAAAGTATAGTCATACAGAAATACTTTGATGTGAGTACACTACAAATAACAGTAATATGAACCTATTGATTACTCCTGTCCTGAGAGCAGCGTATATTTCATTAAAAATGTCAGTAATACGAACCTATTCAGTACTCCTGCCCTGAGAGCAGCCTCAGTTCAGTAAAAATATCAGTAATTTTAATATTATTACTCCTGCCCTGAGAGCAGCCGCAGTTCAGTTAAAATATCAGTAATTTTAATATTATTACTCCTGCCCTGAGAGCAGCCGCAGTTCAGTAAAAATATCAGTAATTTTAATATTATTACTCCTGCCCTGAGAGCAGCCGCAGTTCAGTAAAAATATCAGTAATTTTAATATTATTACTCCTGCCCTGAGAGCAGCCGCACAGTTCAGTAAAAATATCAGTAATTTTAATATTGATTACTCCTGCCCTGAGAGCAGCACACAGTTCAGTAAAAATATCAGTAATTTTAATATTGATTACTCCTGTCCTGAGAGCAGCTACAGTTCAGTAAAAATATCAGTAATTTTAATATTGATTACTCCTGTCCTGAGAGCAGCTACAGTTCAGTAAAAATATCAGTAATTTTAATATTGATTACTCCTGCCCTGAGAGCAGCTACAGTTCAGTAAAAATATCAGTAATTTTAATATTGATTACTCCTGCCCTGAGAGCAGCGTACAGTTCAGTAAAATATCAGTAATTTTAATATTGATTACTCCTGCCCTGAGAGCAGCTGAGGTTCAGTAAAATATCAGTAATTTTAATATTGATTACTCCTGTCCTGAGAGCAGCGTACAGTTCAGTAAAAATATCAGTAATTTTAATATTGATTACTCCTGTCCTGAGAGCAGCTACAGTTCAGTAAAAATATTAGTAATTTTAATATTGATTACTCCTCTCCTGAGAGCAGCACACAGTTCAGTAAAAATATCAGTAATTTTAATATTGATTACTCCTGTCCTGAGAGCAGCGTACAGTTCAGTAAAAATATCAGTAATTTTAATATTGATTACTCCTGCCCTGAGAGCAGCCGCAGTTCAGTAAAAATATCAGTAATTTTAATATTATTACTCCTGCTCTGAGAGCAGCTACAGTTCAGTAAAAATATCAGTAATTTTAATATTGATTACTCCTGCCCTGAGAGCAGCGTACAGTTCAGTAAAAATATCAGTAATTTTAATATTGATTACTCCTGTCCTGAGAGCAGCGTACAGTTCAGTAAAAATATCAGTAATTTTAATATTGTTTACTCCTGTCCTGAGAGCAGCTACAGTTCAGTAAAAATATCAGTAATTTTAATATTGATTACTCCTGTCCTGAGAGCAGCTACAGTTCAGTAAAAATATCAGTAATTTTAATATTGATTACTTCTGTCCTGAGAAAAATATCAGTAAGTTTAATATTGATTACTCCTGCCCTGAGAGCAGCGTACAGTTCAGTAAAAATATCAGTAATTTTAATATTGATTACTCCTGTCCTGAGAGCAGCGTACAGTTCATTAAAAATATCAGTAATTTTAATATTGATTACTCCTGTCAATGAGAGCAGTGTACAGTTCAGTAAAAATATCAGTAATTTTAATATTGATTACTCCTGCCCTGAGAGCAGCCGCAGTTCAGTAAAAATATCAGTAATTTTAATATTATTACTCCTGCCCTGAGAGCAGCTACAGTTCAGTAAAAATATCAGTAATTTTAATATTGATTACTCCTGCCCTGAGAGCAGCTACAGTTCAGTAAAAATGTCAGTAATTTTAATATTGATTACTCCTGCCCTGAGAGCAGCTACAGTTCAGTAAAAATATCAGTAATTTTAATATTGATTACTCCTGCCCTGAGAGAAGCCGTACAGTTCAGTAAAAATATCAGTAATTTTAATATTGATTACTCCTGTCCTGAGAGCAGCGTACAGTTAAGTAAAAATATCAGTAATTTTAATATTGATTACTCCTGTCCTGAGAGCAGTGTACAGTTCAGTAAAAATATCAGTAATTTTAATATTGATTACTCCTGCCCTGAGAGCAGCGTACAGCTCAGTAAAAATATCAGTAATTTTAATATTGATTACTCCTGCCCTGAGAGCAGCGTACAGTTCAGTAAAAATATCAGTAATTTTAATATTGATTACTCCTGCCCTGAGAGCAGCACACAGTTCAGTAAAAATATCAGTAATTTTAATATTGATTACTCCTGTCCTGAGAGCAGCTACAGTTCAGTAAAAATATCAGTAATTTTAATATTGATTACTCCTGTCCTGAGAGCAGCTACAGTTCAGTAAAAATATCAGTAATTTTAATATTGATTACTCCTGCCCTGAGAGCAGCTACAGTTCAGTAAAAATATCAGTCATTTTAATATTGATTACTCCTGTCCTGAGAAAAATATCAGTAATTTTAATATTGATTACTCCTGCCCTGAGAGCAGCGTACAGTTCAGTAAAATATCAGTAATTTTAATATTGATTACTCCTGCCCTGAGAGCAGCTGAGGTTCAGTAAAATATCAGTAATTTTAATATTGATTACTCCTGTCCTGAGAGCAGCGTACAGTTCAGTAAAAATATCAGTAATTTTAATATTGATTACTCCTGTCCTGAGAGCAGCTACAGTTCAGTAAAAATATTAGTAATTTTAATATTGATTACTCCTGTCCTGAGAGCAGCACACAGTTCAGTAAAAATATCAGTAATTTTAATATTGATTACTCCTGCCCTGAGAGCAGCGTACAGTTCAGTAAAAATATCAGTAATTTTAATATTGATTACTCCTGCCCTGAGAGCACCGTACAGTTCAGTAAAATATCAGTAATTTTAATATTGATTACTCCTGTCCTGAGAGCAGCGTACAGTTCAGTAAAAATATCAGTAATTTTAATATTGATTACTCCTGTCCTGAGAGCAGCGTACAGTTCAGTAAAAATATCAGTAATTTTAATATTGTTTACTCCTGTCCTGAGAGCAGCTACAGTTCAGTAAAAATATCAGTAATTTTAATATTGATTACTCCTGTCCTGAGAGCAGCTACAGTTCAGTAAAAATATCAGTAATTTTAATATTGATTACTCCTGCCCTGAGAGCAGCTACAGTTCAGTAAAAATATCAGTAATTTTAATATTGATTACTTCTGTCCTGAGAAAAATATCAGTAATTTTAATATTGATTACTCCTGCCCTGAGAGCAGCGTACAGTTCAGTAAAAATATCAGTAATTTAAATATTGATTACTCCTGTCCTGAGAGCAGCGTACAGTTCAGTAAAAATATCAGTATTTTTAATATTGATTACTCCTGTCCTGAGAGCAGTGTACAGTTCAGTAAAAATATCAGTAATTTTAATATTGATTACTCCTGCCCTGAGAGCAGCCGCAGTTCAGTAAAAATATCAGTAATTTTAATATTATTACTCCTGCCCAGAGAGCAGCCGCAGTTCAGTAAAAATATCAGTAATTTTAATATTATTACTCCTGCCCTGAGAGCAGCCGCAGTTCAGTAAAAATATCAGTAATTTTAATATTGATTACTCCTGCCCTGAGAGCAGCTACAGTTCAGTAAAAATGTCAGTAATTTTAATATTATTACTCCTGCCCTGAGAGCAGCTACAGTTCAGTAAAAATATCAGTAATTTTAATATTGATTACTCCTGCCCTGAGAGCAGCTACAGTTCAGTAAAAATGTCAGTAATTTTAATATTGATTACTCCTGCCCTGAGAGCAGCTACAGTTCAGTAAAAATATCAGTAATTTTAATATTATTACTCCTGCCCTGAGAGCAGCTACAGTTCAGTAAAAATATCAGTAATTTTAATATTGATTACTCCTGCCCTGAGAGCAGCTACAGTTCAGTAAAAATGTCAGTAATTTTAATATTGATTACTCCTGCCCTGAGAGCAGCTACAGTTCAGTAAAAATATCAGTAATTTTAATATTGATTACTCCTGCCCTGAGAGAAGCCGCACAGTTCAGTAAAAATATCAGTAATTTTAATATTGATTACTCCTGTCCTGAGAGCAGCGTACAGTTAAGTAAAAATATCAGTAATTTTAATATTGATTACTCCTGTCCTGAGAGCAGTGTACAGTTCAGTAAAAATATCAGTAATTTTAATATTGATTACTCCTGTCCTGAGAGCAGCGTACAGTTCAGTAAAAATATCAGTAATTTTAATATTGATTACTCCTGCCCTGAGAGCAGCACACAGTTCAGTAAAAATATCAGTAATTTTAATATTGATTACTCCTGTCCTGAGAGCAGCTACAGTTCAGTAAAAATATCAGTAATTTTAATATTGATTACTCCTGTCCTGAGAGCAGCTACAGTTCAGTAAAAATATCAGTAATTTTAATATTGATTACTCCTGCCCTGAGAGCAGCTACAGTTCAGTAAAAATATCAGTAATTTTAATATTGATTACTCCTGTCCTGAGAAAAATATCAGTAATTGTAATATTGATTACTCCTGCCCTGAGAGCAGCGTACAGTTCAGTAAAATATCAGTAATTTTAATATTGATTACTCCTGCCCTGAGAGCAGCTGCAGTTCAGTAAAATATCAGTAATTTTAATATTGATTACTCCTGTCCTGAGAGCAGCGTACAGTTCAGTAAAAATATCAGTAATTTTAATATTGATTACTCCTGTCCTGAGAGCAGCTACAGTTCAGTAAAAATATTAGTAATTTTAATATTGATTACTCCTGTCCTGAGAGCAGCACACAGTTCAGTAAAAATATCAGTAATTTTAATATTGATTACTCCTGCCCTGAGAGCAGCGTACAGTTCAGTAAAAATATCAGTAATTTTAATATTGATTACTCCTGCCCTGAGAGCAGCGTACAGTTCAGTAAAATATCAGTAATTTTAATATTGATTACTCCTGTCCTGAGAGCAGCTACAGTTCAGTAAAAATATCAGTAATTTTAATATTGATTACTCCTGCCCTGAGAGCAGCTACAGTTCAGTAAAAATATCAGTAATTTTAATATTGATTACTCCTGTCCTGAGAAAAATATCAGTAATTTTAATATTGATTACTCCTGCCCTGAGAGCAGCGTACAGTTCAGTAAAAATATCAGTAATTTTAATATTGATTACTCCTGTCCTGAGAGCAGCGTACAGTTCAGTAAAAATATCAGTAATTTTAATATTGATTACTCCTGCCCTGAGAGCAGCTACAGTTCAGTAAAAATATCAGTAATTTTAATATTGATTACTCCTGCCCTGAGAGCAGCTACAGTTCAGTAAAATTAGCAAGTGCTCTTGAAGATCTTAATTAGCTGGTTAATGTTTGTTTGATTAAGTCTGAACCTGATTTTGTAGGAAGGTAGATCGCCAGGAACAGGATTGGTTTAAACCAGGTGTTTTAAAATTGTTTCTTAAGGTAATCCAAGGAAACCACGGAATAAGGAAAACATTTAAATGTACAAAGCTGGGACTTGGGGTGCTCTAGGAAAAAATTGGAATTTCTTGAGGTGGTATTTGGCTTGTGTGATAAAGGGTTAAAACAAATAATGCACGATGGAAATGCATTTGAAATGGGGATGGCATAACCCGACGAACCAGCGGACCAATCCTGTTGCACAGCATCTGAAATGTTTTTAAGGTCAGTCTTAAATTCCCATGCAAAGTATAGTCATACAGAAATACTTTGATGTGAGTACACTACAAATAACAGTAATATGAACCTATTGATTACTCCTGTCCTGAGAGCAGCGTATATTTCATTAAAAATGTCAGTAATACGAACCTATTCAGTACTCCTGCCCTGAGAGCAGCCTCAGTTCAGTAAAAATATCAGTAATTTTAATATTATTACTCCTGCCCTGAGAGCAGCCGCAGTTCAGTTAAAATATCAGTAATTTTAATATTATTACTCCTGCCCTGAGAGCAGCCGCAGTTCAGTAAAAATATCAGTAATTTTAATATTATTACTCCTGCCCTGAGAGCAGCCGCAGTTCAGTAAAAATATCAGTAATTTTAATATTATTACTCCTCCCCTGAGAGCAGCCGCACAGTTCAGTAAAAATATCAGTAATTTTAATATTGATTACTCCTGCCCTGAGAGCAGCCGCACAGTTCAGTAAAAATATCAGTAATTTTAATATTGATTACTCCTGCCCTGAGAGCAGCCGCAGTTCAGTAAAAATATCAGTAATTTTAATATTATTACTCCTGCCCTGAGAGCAGCCGCAGTTCAGTAAAAATATCAGTAATTTTAATATTGATTACTCCTGTCCTGAGAGCAGCGTACAGTTCAGTAAAAATATCAGTAATTTTAATATTGATTACTCCTGTCCTGAGAGCAGCGTACAGTTCCCTCTCAGTCGGTCTCTACGACGTCACGTCGGAGACCGACGAATTGGGATATCGCTTTAGAGATACCAATCCTCTTCGTGTGTAAACTAAACGAGCCAATGCACATTGGCATGCATGATTGCATCCAGCTGTCGCTGATCACAGCGTGAGCATAAATACACAGCAGGTGCAATGCATAGACAGCATTTCGCATCGGAGCCGATCTTTCCATGAGAGACGCAACGAGCCATTCTTCATACAAGAACTCTTCACTGCGGTGTTGGCGGTACGGCGCGTCAGCGGTGGTGGTCTCCTGTGGGTGGAAAAAGCGCGCAGTCAAGGATTGCACTACCTGCCTTCTGTGTCGCAGCGGCCATCTCCCCTGTGTGCTTCAGCACTGAGCAGTTTCTAAAAGAGTATCACGGGTGAACGTCTTTTTAAAGACGAGGTGTTTGAAACACAATGCCGTTTCACCCGTGCGTTTCTGGATGCGGTCGTTACCTGGCGCCAGGTGATGGTCACGATCGCTGTCTGACGTGTCTGGGTATCGAGCACGCTCAGGCGGCGTTTGTGGATGAGTCATGCCGTCATTGCGGCGGCATGTCCATCACGGAGCTGCGGACCAGACTCCGCTTCCTGCAAAGGGGCGGGGTGCCAGTTCCTCTGCCCAGATCTACCGTTCCCCCCGGCAAACGCCGGGGGGACTCTACCTCTGGCAGAGGGCTGACTGGTCTGACGGTGACGGTGGGGAATTTCCCGGCGGATGATCCGCTGGGGGTTCCTCCTTCCACCGACAGCCCGTTCCATCTGGAGCTCCCAGAAGAGTGTTCGGGTCCTCCTCGTGAGGCACCGCTCATTACTTTTGGGGCTCCCCCTGACGACCGGATGTCAATCGCTGCATCGGGGGGTGAGCCAGACTTCTCGGGGGAGGACGATTCCGGATCGCTGCCGTCCACTGGGCGGTCAGCGGTGCCGGATACCGACCCCGAGATGATGGCTATGCTTTCCCGGGCCGCCGAGAGGGTAGGGCTTGAATGGAACCCTCCATCACGTCCCGACCCCTCCCGGCTGGATGACTGGTATCTTGGGGTGGCCCGCGCTGGTTCTCAGCGTCCCACCCCAGTGCCCTTCTTCCCGGAGGTGCATGATGAGCTTACTGGGACGTGGACGGCACCTTTTACTGCCAGAAACCGCTCCAGTGGCACGTCCTCCCTCACCACCCTTGATGGCGGACCAGCGCGGGGGTACGCGGCTGTCCCGCCGGTGGAGCGTGCGGTGGCGATGCAATTGTGTCCCGGCGCCGCTTCCACTTGGCGGGGCAACCCGTTGCTCCCCTCCCGGGCCTGTAGGCACTCGTCGGCTCTGATCGGCAGTGCCTACACGGCTTGTGGCGCTGCTGGCTCCGCCCTACACGCTATGGCGTTGTTACAGGTCCATCAGGCCCAGGCACTGAAGGACCTGTACGAGGGTGGTCACGACCCGGAAGTTCTACGTGAACTCCGTATCGCTACGGACCTCGCGCTACGAGCGACGAAGGTTACGGCGCGGTCTCTGGGTCGTGCGATGTCCACGATGGTGGTCCAGGAACGCCATCTCTGGCTGTGTCTGGCCGACATGAGGGAAGCAGACAAGGTCAGGTTCCTGAATGCCCCCGTGTCCCAGACCGGCCTCTTCGGCGACGCGGTCGAAAACTTCGCCCAGCAGTTTTCGGCCGCCCAGAAGCAGACTGAGGCCATCAGTCATATCTTGCCCCGGCGTGCTCCCGCTGCTGCCTCCACCCAGCCGCCGGCGGCACCTCGGTCTGCTCGTCGCCGAGGGCGGCCCCCTGCCTCCGCCCCCGCTCCACAGCAGCCTGCGCAGCAGCCTTCACGGCGGCGCCGTGGAGCCGGTCCCAGGGCGGCCGCCCCGCCCGTCCAGGCTCCCACCAAGACCAGTGGGAAACGCAAGAACAAGCGTCCCTGAGACGGGCGACCCAGAGATGGAGGAAGCTGCTCTTCGGGAGATGGTGATCGCACCACTCCCTCCCCCGGAGGAGGGCCGGGCGGAGAATCTTTTGTTTCCCTTAAAAAAGTTTCTTTTAAGAAACCCGTCATCGGCCTCACGGCCGGTGACACCCAAATTTTCAATAAAAGAGCAGTTTCTACTATCTCTGGGTCCCCAGAGGGGACAGCGGGTGTTGCACGGGTTAGCCCCGGGCTTCACCCACTCTCCCCTCCCGCCAGCAAATGGCGCTGGGCGGTTGGAGAGTGCGGTAAGACGGACTACTCACGCACCAGCTGCCAGAACGCAGGTAAATGTCTTGCACACACCACACACAGACACTCTGACCCCGCTTCGGACCGGCATAGAGACGCCCGAGCGGGGTCCCTGCGTTCCACTTCGCTGCCCCCCCGCGGGTACGTCAGTGGTCCCGCTGGTCCCTCTTGTACGTTGGCTGGGGGCCTGGAGAGGGCTTCCCAGTCCGTCTTGCTGGCTCCTCCGGACCATCAGGCTCGGCTACGCGATTCAGTTCGCCCGGCGTCCGCCTCGGTTCAGGGGCATCCACTTCACTACAGTGAAAGTAGCAGATGCCCCTGTCCTTCGGGCAGAGATTGCTACCTTGCTGGCGAAGAAAGCAATAGAGCCGGTCCCTCTAGCCGATATGAAGACAGGGTTTTACAGTCCCTACTTCATAGTACCCAAGAAAAGCGGTGGTTTACGACCGATCCTGGACCTGCGCATCTTGAATCGAGCTCTTCACAAGCTACCTTTCAAAATGCTCACACAAAAACACATCCTCAGATGTGTTCGTCCCCAGGATTGGTTCGCAGCGATCGACCTGAAGGACGCGTACTTTCATGTTTCGATCCTTCCGCGCCACAGACCATTTCTGCGGTTCGCGTTCGAAGGCAGAGCATATCAGTACAAGGTCCTGCCCTTCGGGCTGTCCCTCTCCCCCCGTGTCTTCACGAAAGTCGCGGAGGCGGCCCTTGTTCCCCTCAAGGAACAGGGCGTTCGTATCCTCAACTACCTCGACGACTGGCTGATACTAGCACACTCTCGAGAGCAGTTATGCGAACACAGGGACCTGGTGTTGGCACACCTCGCCCGCTTGGGCCTTCGGGTCAACTGGGAAAAGAGCAAACTCTCCCCCATGCAGAGGATCACTTTTCTTGGTGTGGAACTGGACTCGGTCAGCCAAACAGCTCGCCTCACGCAAGAGCGGGCTCAGTCGGTGCTGAACTGCTTGAATACGTTCAAGAGCAGAGAAGTGGTCCCACTGAAACAGTTTCAGAGGCTCCTGGGGCATATGGCAGCAGCTACGGCAGTTTTACCGCTTGGCCTGCTCCATATGAGACCACTTCAGCACTGGCTTCGTGGCCGAGTCCCGAGGAGAGCGTGGCAGCGCGGCACTCTCCGGGTCAAAGTAACCTCGGCCTGTCGCCTAACCTTCACCCCGTGGTCAGACCTAGCTTTTCTTCGGGCAGGAGTTCCCTTAGAACAGGTCTCCAGGCACGCTGTGGTACACACGGATGCCTCCACCACCGGTTGGGGAGCCACGTACAACGGGCAGGCAGTGTCGGGGGTTTGGACGAGCCCCCAGCTACACTGGCACATCAACTGCCTAGAGCTGCTGGCAGTACGCCTTGCCTTGAACCGTCTCAAAGGGCGCCTTCGAGGCAAACACGTGCTGGTCCGTACGGACAACACTGCGACCGTTGCGTACATCAACCGACAAGGTGGTCTACGCTCCCGTCGCATGTCACAGCTCGCCCGTTCTCTCCTCCTCTGGAGTCAGAAGCATCTGAGGTCGCTTCGTGCCATTCACATTCCGGGTTTGCTCAACCGTGCAGCCGACGAGCTCTCACGAGCTGCGCTTCCCGGAGAGTGGAGACTCCATCCCCAGTCGGTCCAGCTGATCTGGAGACGTTTCGGGAAAGCTCAGGTAGACCTGTTTGCTTCTCCAGAGACGTCCCACTGCCAGCTCTTTTACTCCCTGACCGAGGGTACACTCGGCACGGACTCCCTGGCATGCAGCTGGCCACGGGGCCTTCGCAAGTATGCGTTTCCCCCAGTGAGCCTTCTCGCACAGACACTGTGCAAGGTCAGGGAGGACGAGGAGCAGGTCCTGTTAGTGGCGCCTTACTGGCCTACTCGGACCTGGTTCCCAGAACTGATGCTCCTCGCGACAGCCCCTCCCTGGCGGATTCCTCTGAGGAAGGATTTACTGACTCAGAGACGGGGCACCCTGTGGCACCCGCGTCCAGACCTCTGGAAACTACATGTCTGGTCCCTGGACGGGACGCGGAGGTTCTGAGTGATCTACCCCAAGACTTCGGCGAGAGCTGCATCCACGAGACATGCTTACGCCTTGAAGTGGAACCTGTTCGTCGAATGGGCTTTCTCAAGAAATGAGGATCCCCGAAGATGCTCGGTCGGAGTCGTGCTTACCTTTTTGCAGCAAGGGTTGGAGCGTAGGCTGTCACCCTCCACCCTTAAGGTCTATGTAGCCGCTATTTCTGCAAACCATGACCCCGTTGAAGGAAGGTCAGTAGGTAGGCACGACCTGGTCGTCAGGTTTCTCAGGGGAGCCAGGAGGTTAAATCCTCCTAGGCCCCCCTCCGTACCCTCTTGGGACCTGTCTCTGGTGCTCACAGCACTACAGCGGGTCCCCTTTGAGCCTTTACAGTCAGTCGAGCTGAAGTATCTCTCTATGAAGACTCTGCTCCTGCTGGCATTGGCCTCCATCAAGAGGGTAGGGGACCTGCAGGCGTTTTCGGTCGACGATTCGTGCCTTCAGTTCGGGCCGGCAGATTCCCAGGTAACCCTGAGGCCCCGGCCTGGCTACGTGCCCAAGGTTCCCACTACTCCCTTCAGGGACCAAGTGGTGAGCCTGCAAGCGCTGCCCCCGGAGGAGGCAGACCCAGCCCTAGCTTTGCTTTGTCCCGTCCGAGCATTAAGATGCTACGTCGACCGGACGCAAAGCTTCAGGACCTCAGATCAGCTCTTTATTTGTCACGGAGGACGGCAGAAGGGGAAGGCCGTCTCCAAGCAGAGGATGGCACACTGGATAGTGGATGCCATCGCCTTGGCTTATCAAGCTCAGGGCGTGCCCTGCCCGCTCAGGTTGCGAGCTCACTCTACTAGGAGTATTGCATCCTCCTGGGCGCTGGCTCGTGGCGCCTCGCTATCTGACATTTGTAGAGCTGCGGGTTGGGCGACCCCTAACACGTTCGCTAGGTTTTATAGCCTTCGTGTAGAGCCAGTCTCCTCCTGTGTTCTCACCTCAAACGGGTAGAAGCACTGAGAGGCACTGGCTCAGGTCGGCTTGCTATCTTCTCCAGAGTGTCCATGAAGACCCTGTCGAGTCCTCCTTCCTCGGCTCCAGACGTAGCGGAGCGTCTAGGCGCCAGGCCTCTCTCGATGAATCTTTAGAACCGATAGAAGGCTTAGGATACATGAGAGACTTAAGTGAATCCCATATGTCTTCCACGGTACCCACAGAGGCCGTGTTTCCCCGGTAACCTTCTACCATCTTCACGAGGGTTCAATCACCTCCATTCTTCCATATGTCCTAATTGAGCCATATGCGTATTGCTCCGAACCTCCTGCGGGATGGGTGGGAGCTCCGCACGTTCCCAGTGCTCCAGCTTCACTAAGTAGGTAGTGCTATGTTATACAGTGACTGGTCTTTTCTGATCCGCCCTTGGCCTTAGCAAAAATTGGAGGCCAGGTGGCTTGCTCAGGACACTGGAGGGGGGCAGCAGCTGCGGCGCTTTGCTAGGGATCCCAATTCGTCGGTCTCCGACGTGACGTCGTAGAGACCGACTGAGAGGGAACGTCTTGGTTACGTATGTAACCCTCGTTCCCTGAAGGAGGGAACGGAGACGTCACGTCCCGTCGCCTCAGCTGCTGTACCACCGCTGTGCGGCCGGACCCAAGCTCGGCTCCTCAGCGAAATCCTGTCTATGCATTGCACCTGCTGTGTATTTATGCTCACGCTGTGATCAGCGACAGCTGGATGCAATCATGCATGCCAATGTGCATTGGCTCGTTTAGTTTACACACGAAGAGGATTGGTATCTCTAAAGCGATATCCCAATTCGTCGGTCTCCGACGTGACGTCTCCGTTCCCTCCTTCAGGGAACGAGGGTTACATACGTAACCAAGACGTTCAGTAAAAATATCAGTAATTTTAATATTGATTACTCTTGTCCTGAGAGCAGCGTACAGTTCAGTAAAAATATCAGTAATTTTAATATTGATTACTCCTGTCCTGAGAAAAATATCAGTAATTTTAATATTGATTACTCCTGCCCTGAGAGCAGCGTACAGTTCAGTAAAATATCAGTAATTTTAATATTGATTACTCCTGCCCTGAGAGCAGCTGCAGTTCAGTAAAAATATCAGTAATTTTAATATTGATTACTCCTGCCCTGAGAGCAGCGTACAGTTCACTAAAAATATCAGTAATTTTAATATTGATTACTCCTGCCCTGAGAGCAGCCGCAGTTCAGTAAAAATATCAGTAATTTTAATATTGATTACTCCTGCCCTGAGAGCAGCGTACAGTTCAGTAAAAATATCAGTAATTTTAATATTGATTACTCCTGTCCTGAGAGCAGTGTACAGTTCAGTAAAAATATCAGTAATTTTAATATTGATTACTCCTGCCCTGAGAGCAGCCGCAGTTCAGTAAAAATATCAGTAATTTTAATATTATTACTCCTGCCCTGAGAGCAGCTACAGTTCAGTAAAAATATCAGTAATTTTAATATTGATTACTCCTGCCCTGAGAGCAGCTACAGTTCAGTAAAAATGTCAGTAATTTTAATATTGATTACTCCTGCCCTGAGAGCAGCTACAGTTCAGTAAAAATATCAGTAATTTTAATATTGATTACTCCTGCCCTGAGAGAAGCCGTACAGTTCAGTAAAAATATCAGTAATTTTAATATTGATTACTCCTGTCCTGAGAGCAGCGTACAGTTAAGTAAAAATATCAGTAATTTTAATATTGATTACTCCTGTCCTGAGAGCAGTGTACAGTTCAGTAAAAATATCAGTAATTTTAACATTGATTACTCCTGCCCTGAGAGCAGCTGCAGTTCAGTAAAATATCAGTAATTTTAATATTGATTACTCCTGTCCTGAGAGCAGCGTACAGTTCAGTAAAAATATCAGTAATTTTAATATTGATTACTCCTGTCCTGAGAGCAGCGTACAGTTCAGTAAAAATATCAGTAATTTTAATATTGATTACTCTTGTCCTGAGAGCAGCGTACAGTTCAGTAAAAATATCAGTAATTTTAATATTGATTACTCTTGTCCTGAGAGCAGCGTACAGTTCAGTAAAAATATCAGTAATTTTAATATTGATTACTCCTGTCCTGAGAGCAGCGTACAGTTCAGTAAAAATATCAGTAATTTTAATATTGATTACTCCTGCCCTGAGAGCAGCCGCAGTTCAGTAAAAATATCAGTAATTTTAATATTATTACTCCTGCCCTGAGAGCAGCTACAGTTCAGTAAAAATATCAGTAATTTTAATATTGATTACTCCTGCCCTGAGAGCAGCGTACAGTTCAGTAAAAATATCAGTAATTTTAATATTGATTACTCCTGTCCTGAGAGCAGTGTACAGTTCAGTAAAAATATCAGTAATTTTAATATTGTTTATTCCTGTCCTGAGAGCAGCTACAGTTCAGTAAAAATATCAGTAATTTTAATATTGATTACTCCTGTCCTGAGAGCAGCTACAGTTCAGTAAAAATATCAGTAATTTTAATATTGATTACTCCTGTCCTGAGAGCAGCTACAGTTCAGTAAAAATATCAGTAATTTTAATATTGATTACTCCTGTCCTGAGACCAGCTACAGTTCAGTAAAAATATCAGTAATTTTAATATTGATTACTCCTGTCCTGAGAGCAGCGTACAGTTCAGTAAAAATATCAGTAATTTTAATATTGATTACTCCTGTCCTGAGAGCAGTGTACAGTTCAGTAAAAATATCAGTAATTTTAATATTGATTACTCCTGCCCTGAGAGCAGCCGCAGTTCAGTAAAAATATCAGTAATTTTAATATTATTACTCCTGCCCTGAGAGCAGCTAGAGTTCAGTAAAAATATCAGTAATTTTAATATTGATTACTCCTGCCCTGAGAGCAGCTACAGTTCAGTAAAAATGTCAGTAATTTTAATATTGATTACTCCTGCCCTGAGAGCAGCTACAGTTCAGTAAAAATATCAGTAATTTTAATGTTGATTACTCCTGCCCTGAGAGAAGCCGTACAGTTCAGTAAAAATATCAGTAATTTTAATATTGATTACTCCTGTCCTGAGAGCAGCGTACAGTTAAGTAAAAATATCAGTAATTTTAATATTGATTACTCCTGTCCTGAGAGCAGTGTACAGTTCAGTAAAAATATCAGTAATTTTAATATTGATTACTCCTGCCCTGAGAGCAGCGTACAGCTCAGTAAAAATATCAGTAATTTTAATATTGATTACTCCTGCCCTGAGAGCAGCGTACAGTTCAGTAAAAATATCAGTAATTTTAATATTGATTACTCCTGCCCTGAGAGCAGCACACAGTTCAGTAAAAATATCAGTAATTTTAATATTGATTACTCCTGTCCTGAGAGCAGCTACAGTTCAGTAAAAATATCAGTAATTTTAATATTGATTACTCCTGTCCTGAGAGCAGCTACAGTTCAGTAAAAATATCAGTAATTTTAATATTGATTACTCCTGCCCTGAGAGCAGCTACAGTTCAGTAAAAATATCAGTAATTTTAATATTGATTACTCCTGCCCTGAGAGCAGCGTACAGTTCAGTAAAATATCAGTAATTTTAATATTGATTACTCCTGCCCTGAGAGCAGCTGAGGTTCAGTAAAATATCAGTAATTTTAATATTGATTACTCCTGTCCTGAGAGCAGCGTACAGTTCAGTAAAAATATCAGTAATTTTAATATTGATTACTCCTGTCCTGAGAGCAGCTACAGTTCAGTAAAAATATTAGTAATTTTAATATTGATTACTCCTCTCCTGAGAGCAGCACACAGTTCAGTAAAAATATCAGTAATTTTAATATTGATTACTCCTGTCCTGAGAGCAGCGTACAGTTCAGTAAAAATATCAGTAATTTTAATATTGATTACTCCTGCCCTGAGAGCAGCCGCAGTTCAGTAAAAATATCAGTAATTTTAATATTATTACTCCTGCTCTGAGAGCAGCTACAGTTCAGTAAAAATATCAGTAATTTTAATATTGATTACTCCTGCCCTGAGAGCAGCGTACAGTTCAGTAAAAATATCAGTAATTTTAATATTGATTACTCCTGTCCTGAGAGCAGCGTACAGTTCAGTAAAAATATCAGTAATTTTAATATTGTTTACTCCTGTCCTGAGAGCAGCTACAGTTCAGTAAAAATATCAGTAATTTTAATATTGATTACTCCTGTCCTGAGAGCAGCTACAGTTCAGTAAAAATATCAGTAATTTTAATATTGATTACTTCTGTCCTGAGAAAAATATCAGTAAGTTTAATATTGATTACTCCTGCCCTGAGAGCAGCGTACAGTTCAGTAAAAATATCAGTAATTTTAATATTGATTACTCCTGTCCTGAGAGCAGCGTACAGTTCATTAAAAATATCAGTAATTTTAATATTGATTACTCCTGTCAATGAGAGCAGTGTACAGTTCAGTAAAAATATCAGTAATTTTAATATTGATTACTCCTGCCCTGAGAGCAGCCGCAGTTCAGTAAAAATATCAGTAATTTTAATATTATTACTCCTGCCCTGAGAGCAGCTACAGTTCAGTAAAAATATCAGTAATTTTAATATTGATTACTCCTGCCCTGAGAGCAGCTACAGTTCAGTAAAAATGTCAGTAATTTTAATATTGATTACTCCTGCCCTGAGAGCAGCTACAGTTCAGTAAAAATATCAGTAATTTTAATATTGATTACTCCTGCCCTGAGAGAAGCCGTACAGTTCAGTAAAAATATCAGTAATTTTAATATTGATTACTCCTGTCCTGAGAGCAGCGTACAGTTAAGTAAAAATATCAGTAATTTTAATATTGATTACTCCTGTCCTGAGAGCAGTGTACAGTTCAGTAAAAATATCAGTAATTTTAATATTGATTACTCCTGCCCTGAGAGCAGCGTACAGCTCAGTAAAAATATCAGTAATTTTAATATTGATTACTCCTGCCCTGAGAGCAGCGTACAGTTCAGTAAAAATATCAGTAATTTTAATATTGATTACTCCTGCCCTGAGAGCAGCACACAGTTCAGTAAAAATATCAGTAATTTTAATATTGATTACTCCTGTCCTGAGAGCAGCTACAGTTCAGTAAAAATATCAGTAATTTTAATATTGATTACTCCTGTCCTGAGAGCAGCTACAGTTCAGTAAAAATATCAGTAATTTTAATATTGATTACTCCTGCCCTGAGAGCAGCTACAGTTCAGTAAAAATATCAGTCATTTTAATATTGATTACTCCTATCCTGAGAAAAATATCAGTAATTTTAATATTGATTACTCCTGCCCTGAGAGCAGCGTACAGTTCAGTAAAATATCAGTAATTTTAATATTGATTACTCCTGCCCTGAGAGCAGCTGAGGTTCAGTAAAATATCAGTAATTTTAATATTGATTACTCCTGTCCTGAGAGCAGCGTACAGTTCAGTAAAAATATCAGTAATTTTAATATTGATTACTCCTGTCCTGAGAGCAGCTACAGTTCAGTAAAAATATTAGTAATTTTAATATTGATTACTCCTGTCCTGAGAGCAGCACACAGTTCAGTAAAAATATCAGTAATTTTAATATTGATTACTCCTGCCCTGAGAGCAGCGTACAGTTCAGTAAAAATATCAGTAATTTTAATATTGATTACTCCTGCCCTGAGAGCACCGTACAGTTCAGTAAAATATCAGTAATTTTAATATTGATTACTCCTGTCCTGAGAGCAGCGTACAGTTCAGTAAAAATATCAGTAATTTTAATATTGATTACTCCTGTCCTGAGAGCAGCGTACAGTTCAGTAAAAATATCAGTAATTTTAATATTGTTTACTCCTGTCCTGAGAGCAGCTACAGTTCAGTAAAAATATCAGTAATTTTAATATTGATTACTCCTGTCCTGAGAGCAGCTACAGTTCAGTAAAAATATCAGTAATTTTAATATTGATTACTCCTGCCCTGAGAGCAGCTACAGTTCAGTAAAAATATCAGTAATTTTAATATTGATTACTTCTGTCCTGAGAAAAATATCAGTAATTTTAATATTGATTACTCCTGCCCTGAGAGCAGCGTACAGTTCAGTAAAAATATCA
This sequence comes from Garra rufa, assembly GCF_049309525.1. NCBI lineage: Eukaryota > Metazoa > Chordata > Actinopteri > Cypriniformes > Cyprinidae > Garra > Garra rufa. Next base: position 28,994 of record NC_133368.1, on the reverse strand, counting down.
GTAATTTTAATATTGATTACTCCTGCCCTGAGAGCAGCCGCAGTTCAGTAAAAATATCAGTAATTTTAATATTATTACTCCTGCCCAGAGAGCAGCCGCAGTTCAGTAAAAATATCAGTAATTTTAATATTATTACTCCTGCCCTGAGAGCAGCCGCAGTTCAGTAAAAATATCAGTAATTTTAATATTGATTACTCCTGCCCTGAGAGCAGCTACAGTTCAGTAAAAATGTCAGTAATTTTAATATTATTACTCCTGCCCTGAGAGCAGCTACAGTTCAGTAAAAATATCAGTAATTTTAATATTGATTACTCCTGCCCTGAGAGCAGCTACAGTTCAGTAAAAATGTCAGTAATTTTAATATTGATTACTCCTGCCCTGAGAGCAGCTACAGTTCAGTAAAAATATCAGTAATTTTAATATTATTACTCCTGCCCTGAGAGCAGCTACAGTTCAGTAAAAATATCAGTAATTTTAATATTGATTACTCCTGCCCTGAGAGCAGCTACAGTTCAGTAAAAATGTCAGTAATTTTAATATTGATTACTCCTGCCCTGAGAGCAGCTACAGTTCAGTAAAAATATCAGTAATTTTAATATTGATTACTCCTGCCCTGAGAGAAGCCGCACAGTTCAGTAAAAATATCAGTAATTTTAATATTGATTACTCCTGTCCTGAGAGCAGCGTACAGTTAAGTAAAAATATCAGTAATTTTAATATTGATTACTCCTGTCCTGAGAGCAGTGTACAGTTCAGTAAAAATATCAGTAATTTTAATATTGATTACTCCTGTCCTGAGAGCAGCGTACAGTTCAGTAAAAATATCAGTAATTTTAATATTGATTACTCCTGCCCTGAGAGCAGCACACAGTTCAGTAAAAATATCAGTAATTTTAATATTGATTGCTCCTGTCCTGAGAGCAGCTACAGTTCAGTAAAAATATCAGTAATTTTAATATTGATTACTCCTGTCCTGAGAGCAGCTACAGTTCAGTAAAAATATCAGTAATTTTAATATTGATTACTCCTGCCCTGAGAGCAGCTACAGTTCAGTAAAAATATCAGTAATTTTAATATTGATTACTCCTGTCCTGAGAAAAATATCAGTAATTGTAATATTGATTACTCCTGCCCTGAGAGCAGCGTACAGTTCAGTAAAATATCAGTAATTTTAATATTGATTACTCCTGCCCTGAGAGCAGCTGCAGTTCAGTAAAATATCAGTAATTTTAATATTGATTACTCCTGTCCTGAGAGCAGCGTACAGTTCAGTAAAAATATCAGTAATTTTAATATTGATTACTCCTGTCCTGAGAGCAGCTACAGTTCAGTAAAAATATTAGTAATTTTAATATTGATTACTCCTGTCCTGAGAGCAGCACACAGTTCAGTAAAAATATCAGTAATTTTAATATTGATTACTCCTGCCCTGAGAGCAGCGTACAGTTCAGTAAAAATATCAGTAATTTTAATATTGATTACTCCTGCCCTGAGAGCAGCGTACAGTTCAGTAAAATATCAGTAATTTTAATATTGATTACTCCTGTCCTGAGAGCAGCTACAGTTCAGTAAAAATATCAGTAATTTTAATATTGATTACTCCTGCCCTGAGAGCAGCTACAGTTCAGTAAAAATATCAGTAATTTTAATATTGATTACTCCTGTCCTGAGAAAAATATCAGTAATTTTAATATTGATTACTCCTGCCCTGAGAGCAGCGTACAGTTCAGTAAAAATATCAGTAATTTTAATATTGATTACTCCTGTCCTGAGAGCAGCGTACAGTTCAGTAAAAATATCAGTAATTTTAATATTGATTACTCCTGCCCTGAGAGCAGCTACAGTTCAGTAAAAATATCAGTAATTTTAATATTGATTACTCCTGCCCTGAGAGCAGCTACAGTTCAGTAAAATTAGCAAGTGCTCTTGAAGATCTTAATTAGCTGGTTAATGTTTGTTTGATTAAGTCTGAACCTGATTTTGTAGGAAGGTAGATCGCCAGGAACAGGATTGGTTTAAACCAGGTGTTTTAAAATTGTTTCTTAAGGTAATCCAAGGAAACCACGGAATAAGGAAAACATTTAAATGTACAAAGCTGGGACTTGGGGTGCTCTAGGAAAAAATTGGAATTTCTTGAGGTGGTATTTGGCTTGTGTGATAAAGGGTTAAAACAAATAATGCACGATGGAAATGCATTTGAAATGGGGATGGCATAACCCGACGAACCAGCGGACCAATCCTGTTGCACAGCATCTGAAATGTTTTTAAGGTCAGTCTTAAATTCCCATGCAAAGTATAGTCATACAGAAATACTTTGATGTGAGTACACTACAAATAACAGTAATATGAACCTATTGATTACTCCTGTCCTGAGAGCAGCGTATATTTCATTAAAAATGTCAGTAATACGAACCTATTCAGTACTCCTGCCCTGAGAGCAGCCTCAGTTCAGTAAAAATATCAGTAATTTTAATATTATTACTCCTGCCCTGAGAGCAGCCGCAGTTCAGTTAAAATATCAGTAATTTTAATATTATTACTCCTGCCCTGAGAGCAGCCGCAGTTCAGTAAAAATATCAGTAATTTTAATATTATTACTCCTGCCCTGAGAGCAGCCGCAGTTCAGTAAAAATATCAGTAATTTTAATATTATTACTCCTGCCCTGAGAGCAGCCGCACAGTTCAGTAAAAATATCAGTAATTTTAATATTGATTACTCCTGCCCTGAGAGCAGCCGCACAGTTCAGTAAAAATATCAGTAATTTTAATATTGATTACTCCTGCCCTGAGAGCAGCCGCAGTTCAGTAAAAATATCAGTAATTTTAATATTATTACTCCTGCCCTGAGAGCAGCCGCAGTTCAGTAAAAATATCAGTAATTTTAATATTGATTACTCCTGTCCTGAGAGCAGCGTACAGTTCAGTAAAAATATCAGTAATTTTAATATTGATTACTCCTGTCCTGAGAGCAGCGTACAGTTCAGTAAAAATATCAGTAATTTTAATATTGATTACTCTTGTCCTGAGAGCAGCGTACAGTTCAGTAAAAATATCAGTAATTTTAATATTGATTACTCCTGTCCTGAGAAAAATATCAGTAATTTTAATATTGATTACTCCTGCCCTGAGAGCAGCGTACAGTTCAGTAAAATATCAGTAATTTTAATATTGATTACTCCTGCCCTGAGAGCAGCTGCAGTTCAGTAAAAATATCAGTAATTTTAATATTGATTACTCCTGCCCTGAGAGCAGCGTACAGTTCACTAAAAATATCAGTAATTTTAATATTGATTACTCCTGCCCTGAGAGCAGCCGCAGTTCAGTAAAAATATCAGTAATTTTAATATTGATTACTCCTGCCCTGAGAGCAGCGTACAGTTCAGTAAAAATATCAGTAATTTTAATATTGATTACTCCTGCCCTGAGAGCAGCGTACAGTTCAGTAAAAATATCAGTAATTTTAATATTGATTACTCCTGTCCTGAGAGCAGCGTACAGTTCAGTAAAAATATCAGTAATTTTAATATTGATTACTCCTGTCCTGAGAGCAGTGTACAGTTCAGTAAAAATATCAGTAATTTTAATATTGATTACTCCTGCCCTGAGAGCAGCCGCAGTTCAGTAAAAATATCAGTAATTTTAATATTATTACTCCTGCCCTGAGAGCAGCTACAGTTCAGTAAAAATATCAGTAATTTTAATATTGATTACTCCTGCCCTGAGAGCAGCTACAGTTCAGTAAAAATGTCAGTAATTTTAATATTGATTACTCCTGCCCTGAGAGCAGCTACAGTTCAGTAAAAATATCAGTAATTTTAATATTGATTACTCCTGCCCTGAGAGAAGCCGTACAGTTCAGTAAAAATATCAGTAATTTTAATATTGATTACTCCTGTCCTGAGAGCAGCGTACAGTTAAGTAAAAATATCAGTAATTTTAATATTGATTACTCCTGTCCTGAGAGCAGTGTACAGTTCAGTAAAAATATCAGTAATTTTAATATTGATTACTCCTGCCCTGAGAGCAGCGTACAGCTCAGTAAAAATATCAGTAATTTTAATATTGATTACTCCTGCCCTGAGAGCAGCGTACAGTTCAGTAAAAATATCAGTAATTTTAATATTGATTACTCCTGCCCTGAGAGCAGCACACAGTTCAGTAAAAATATCAGTAATTTTAATATTGATTACTCCTGTCCTGAGAGCAGCTACAGTTCAGTAAAAATATCAGTAATTTTAATATTGATTACTCCTGTCCTGAGAGCAGCTACAGTTCAGTAAAAATATCAGTAATTTTAATATTGATTACTCCTGTCCTGAGAAAAATATCAGTAATTTTAATATTGATTACTCCTGCCCTGAGAGCAGCGTACAGTTCAGTAAAATATCAGTAATTTTAATATTGATTACTCCTGCCCTGAGAGCAGCTGAGGTTCAGTAAAATATCAGTAATTTTAATATTGATTACTCCTGTCCTGAGAGCAGCGTACAGTTCAGTAAAAATATCAGTAATTTTAATATTGATTACTCCTGTCCTGAGAGCAGCTACAGTTCAGTAAAAATATCAGTAATTTTAATATTGATTACTCCTGTCCTGAGAGCAGCTACAGTTCAGTAAAAATATCAGTAATTTTAATATTGATTACTCCTGCCCTGAGAGCAGCTACAGTTCAGTAAAAATATCAGTAATTTTAATATTGATTACTCCTGCCCTGAGAGCAGCTACAGTTCAGTAAAAATATCAGTAATTTTAATATTGATTACTCCTGCCCTGAGAGCAGCCGCAGTTCAGTAAAAATATCAGTAATTTTAATATTATTACTCCTGCCCTGAGAGCAGCTACAGTTCAGTAAAAATATCAGTAATTTTAATATTGATTACTCCTGCCCTGAGAGCAGCTACAGTTCAGTAAAAATGTCAGTAATTTTAATATTGATTACTCCTGCCCTGAGAGCAGCTACAGTTCAGTAAAAATATCAGTAATTTTAATATTGATTACTCCTGCCCTGAGAGAAGCCGTACAGTTCAGTAAAAATATCAGTAATTTTAATATTGATTACTCCTGTCCTGAGAGCAGCGTACAGTTAAGTAAAAATATCAGTAATTTTAATATTGATTACTCCTGTCCTGAGAGCAGTGTACAGTTCAGTAAAAATATCAGTAATTTTAATATTGATTACTCCTGCCCTGAGAGCAGCGTACAGCTCAGTAAAAATATCAGTAATTTTAATATTGATTACTCCTGCCCTGAGAGCAGCGTACAGTTCAGTAAAAATATCAGTAATTTTAATATTGATTACTCCTGCCCTGAGAGCAGCACACAGTTCAGTAAAAATATCAGTAATTTTAATATTGATTACTCCTGTCCTGAGAGCAGCTACAGTTCAGTAAAAATATCAGTAATTTTAATATTGATTACTCCTGTCCTGAGAGCAGCTACAGTTCAGTAAAAATATCAGTAATTTTAATATTGATTACTCCTGTCCTGAGAAAAATATCAGTAATTTTAATATTGATTACTCCTGCCCTGAGAGCAGCGTACAGTTCAGTAAAATATCAGTAATTTTAATATTGATTACTCCTGCCCTGAGAGCAGCTGAGGTTCAGTAAAATATCAGTAATTTTAATATTGATTACTCCTGTCCTGAGAGCAGCTACAGTTCAGTAAAAATATCAGTAATTTTAATATTGATTACTCCTGTCCTGAGAGCAGCTACAGTTCAGTAAAAATATCAGTAATTTTAATATTGATTACTCCTGCCCTGAGAGCAGCTACAGTTCAGTAAAAATATCAGTAATTTTAATATTGATTACTCCTGCCCTGAGAGCAGCTACAGTTCAGTAAAAATATCAGTAATTTTAATATTGATTACTCCTGTCCTGAGAAAAATATCAGTAATTTTAATATTGATTACTCCTGCCCTGAGAGCAGCGTAAAGTTCAGTAAAATATCAGTAATTTTAATATTGATTACTCCTGCCCTGAGAGCAGCTGAGGTTCAGTAAAATATCAGTAATTTTAATATTGATTACTCCTGTCCTGAGAGCAGCGTACAGTTCAGTAAAAATATCAGTAATTTTAATATTGATTACTCCTGTCCTGAGAGCAGCTACAGTTCAGTAAAAATATTAGTAATTTTAATATTGATTACTCCTGTCCTGAGAGCAGCACACAGTTCAGTAAAAATATCAGTAATTTTAATATTGATTACTCCTGCCCTGAGAGCAGCGTACAGTTCAGTAAAAATATCAGTAATTTTAATATTGATTACTCCTGCCCTGAGAGCAGAGTACAGTTCAGTAAAATATCAGTAATTTTAATATTGATTACTCCTGTCCTGAGAGCAGCGTACAGTTCAGTAAAAATATCAGTAATTTTAATATTGATTACTCCTGTCCTGAGAGCAGCGTACAGTTCAGTAAAAATATCAGTAATTTTAATATTGATTACTCCTGTCCTGAGAGCAGCTACAGTTCAGTAAAAATATCAGTAATTTTAATATTGATTACTCCTGTCCTGAGAGCAGCTACAGTTCAGTAAAAATATCAGTAATTTTAATATTGATTACTCCTGCCCTGAGAGCAGCTACAGTTCAGTAAAAATATCAGTAATTTTAATATTGATTACTCCTGTCCTGAGAGCAGCGTACAGTTCAGTAAAAATATCAGTAATTTTAATATTGATTACTCCTGCCCTGAGAGCAGCTACAGTTCAGTAAAAATATCAGTAATTTTAATATTGATTACTCCTGCCCTGAGAGCAGCTACAGTTCAGTAAAATTAGCAAGTGCTCTTGAAGATCTTAATTAGCTGGTTAATGTTTGTTTGATTAAGTCTGAACCTGATTTTGTAGGAAGGTAGATCGCCAGGAACAGGATTGGTTTAAACCAGGTGTTTTAAAATTGTTTCTTAAGGTAATCCAAGGAAACCACGGAATAAGGAAAACATTTAAATGTACAAAGCTGGGACTTGGGGTGCTCTAGGAAAAAATTGGAATTTCTTGAGGTGGTATTTGGCTTGTGTGATAAAGGGTTAAAACAAATAATGCACGATGGAAATGCATTTGAAATGGGGATGGCATAACCCGACGAACCAGCGGACCAATCCTGTTGCACAGCATCTGAAATGTTTTTAAGGTCAGTCTTAAATTCCCATGCAAAGTATAGTCATACAGAAATACTTTGATGTGAGTACACTACAAATAACAGTAATATGAACCTATTGATTACTCCTGTCCTGAGAGCAGCGTATATTTCATTAAAAATGTCAGTAATACGAACCTATTCAGTACTCCTGCCCTGAGAGCAGCCTCAGTTCAGTAAAAATATCAGTAATTTTAATATTATTACTCCTGCCCTGAGAGCAGCCGCAGTTCAGTTAAAATATCAGTAATTTTAATATTATTACTCCTGCCCTGAGAGCAGCCGCAGTTCAGTAAAAATATCAGTAATTTTAATATTATTACTCCTGCCCTGAGAGCAGCCGCAGTTCAGTAAAAATATCAGTAATTTTAATATTATTACTCCTGCCCTGAGAGCAGCCGCACAGTTCAGTAAAAATATCAGTAATTTTAATATTGATTACTCCTGCCCTGAGAGCAGCCGCACAGTTCAGTAAAAATATCAGTAATTTTAATATTGATTACTCCTGCCCTGAGAGCAGCCGCACAGTTCAGTAAAAATATCAGTAATTTTAATATTGATTACTCCTGTCCTGAGAGCAGCGTACAGTTCAGTAAAAATATCAGTAATTTTAATATTGATTACTCTTGTCCTGAGAGCAGCGTACAGTTCAGTAAAAATATCAGTAATTTTAATATTGATTACTCCTGTCCTGAGAGCATTGTACAGTTCAGTAAAAATATCAGTAATTTTAATATTGATTACTCCTGTCCTGAGAGCAGCGTACAGTTCAGTAAAAATATCAGTAATTTTAATATTGATTACTCCTGTCCTGAGAAAAATATCAGTAATTTTAATATTGATTACTCCTGCCCTGAGAGCAGCGTACAGTTCAGTAAAATATCAGTAATTTTAATATTGATTACTCCTGCCCTGAGAGCAGCTGCAGTTCAGTAAAAATATCAGTAATTTTAATATTGATTACTCCTGCCCTGAGAGCAGCGTACAGTTCACTAAAAATATCAGTAATTTTAATATTGATTACTCCTGCCCTGAGAGCAGCCGCAGTTCAGTAAAAATATCAGTAATTTTAATATTGATTACTCCTGCCCTGAGAGCAGCGTACAGTTCAGTAAAAATATCAGTAATTTTAATATTGATTACTCCTGCCCTGAGAGCAGCGTACAGTTCAGTAAAAATATCAGTAATTTTAATATTGATTACTCCTGTCCTGAGAGCAGCGTACAGTTCAGTAAAAATATCAGTAATTTTAATATTGATTACTCCTGTCCTGAGAGCAGTGTACAGTTCAGTAAAAATATCAGTAATTTTAATATTGATTACTCCTGCCCTGAGAGCAGCCGCAGTTCAGTAAAAATATCAGTAATTTTAATATTATTACTCCTGCCCTGAGAGCAGCCGCAGTTCAGTAAAAATATCAGTAATTTTAATATTATTACTCCTGCCCTGAGAGCAGCTACAGTTCAGTAAAAATATCAGTAATTTTAATATTGATTACTCCTGCCCTGAGAGCAGCTACAGTTCAGTAAAAATGTCAGTAATTTTAATATTGATTACTCCTGCCCTGAGAGCAGCTACAGTTCAGTAAAAATATCAGTAATTTTAATATTGATTACTCCTGCCCTGAGAGAAGCCGTACAGTTCAGTAAAAATATCAGTAATTTTAATATTGATTACTCCTGTCCTGAGAGCAGCGTACAGTTAAGTAAAAATATCAGTAATTTTAATATTGATTACTCCTGTCCTGAGAGCAGTGTACAGTTCAGTAAAAATATCAGTAATTTTAATATTGATTACTCCTGCCCTGAGAGCAGCGTACAGCTCAGTAAAAATATCAGTAATTTTAATATTGATTACTCCTGCCCTGAGAGCAGCGTACAGTTCAGTAAAAATATCAGTAATTTTAATATTGATTACTCCTGCCCTGAGAGCAGCACACAGTTCAGTAAAAATATCAGTAATTTTAATATTGATTACTCCTGTCCTGAGAGCAGCTACAGTTCAGTAAAAATATCAGTAATTTTAATATTGATTACTCCTGTCCTGAGAGCAGCTACAGTTCAGTAAAAATATCAGTAATTTTAATATTGATTACTCCTGTCCTGAGAAAAATATCAGTAATTTTAATATTGATTACTCCTGCCCTGAGAGCAGCTGAGGTTCAGTAAATATCAGTAATTTTAATATTGATTACTCCTGTCCTGAGAGCAGCGTACAGTTCAGTAAAAATATCAGTAATTTTAATATTGATTACTCCTGTCCTGAGAGCAGCTACAGTTCAGTAAAAATATCAGTAATTTTAATATTGATTACTCCTGTCCTGAGAGCAGCTACAGTTCAGTAAAAATATCAGTAATTTTAATATTGATTACTCCTGCCCTGAGAGCAGCTACAGTTCAGTAAAAATATCAGTAATTTTAATATTGATTACTCCTGCCCTGAGAGCAGCTACAGTTCAGTAAAAATATCAGTAATTTTAATATTGATTACTCCTGCCCTGAGAGCAGCCGCAGTTCAGTAAAAATATCAGTAATTTTAATATTATTACTCCTGCCCTGAGAGCAGCTACAGTTCAGTAAAAATATCAGTAATTTTAATATTGATTACTCCTGCCCTGAGAGCAGCTACAGTTCAGTAAAAATGTCAGTAATTTTAATATTGATTACTCCTGCCCTGAGAGCAGCTACAGTTCAGTAAAAATATCAGTAATTTTAATATTGATTACTCCTGCCCTGAGAGAAGCCGTACAGTTCAGTAAAAATATCAGTAATTTTAATATTGATTACTCCTGTCCTGAGAGCAGCGTACAGTTAAGTAAAAATATCAGTAATTTTAATATTGATTACTCCTGTCCTGAGAGCAGTGTACAGTTCAGTAAAAATATCAGTAATTTTAATATTGATTACTCCTGCCCTGAGAGCAGCTACAGTTCAGTAAAAATGTCAGTAATTTTAATATTGATTACTCCTGCCCTGAGAGCAGCTACAGTTCAGTAAAAATATCAGTAATTTTAATATTGATTACTCCTGCCCTGAGAGAAGCCGTACAGTTCAGTAAAAATATCAGTAATTTTAATATTGATTACTCCTGTCCTGAGAGCAGCGTACAGTTAAGTAAAAATATCAGTAATTTTAATATTGATTACTCCTGTCCTGAGAGCAGTGTACAGTTCAGTAAAAATATCAGTAATTTTAATATTGATTACTCCTGCCCTGAGAGCAGCGTACAGCTCAGTAAAAATATCAGTAATTTTAATATTGATTACTCCTGCCCTGAGAGCAGCGTACAGTTCAGTAAAAATATCAGTAATTTTAATATTGATTACTCCTGCCCTGAGAGCAGCACACAGTTCAGTAAAAATATCAGTAATTTTAATATTGATTACTCCTGTCCTGAGAGCAGCTACAGTTCAGTAAAAATATCAGTAATTTTAATATTGATTACTCCTGTCCTGAGAGCAGCTACAGTTCAGTAAAAATATCAGTAATTTTAATATTGATTACTCCTGTCCTGAGAAAAATATCAGTAATTTTAATATTGATTACTCCTGCCCTGAGAGCAGCTGAGGTTCAGTAAATATCAGTAATTTTAATATTGATTACTCCTGTCCTGAGAGCAGCGTACAGTTCAGTAAAAATATCAGTAATTTTAATATTGATTACTCCTGTCCTGAGAGCAGCTACAGTTCAGTAAAAATATCAGTAATTTTAATATTGATTACTCCTGTCCTGAGAGCAGCTACAGTTCAGTAAAAATATCAGTAATTTTAATATTGATTACTCCTGCCCTGAGAGCAGCTACAGTTCAGTAAAAATATCAGTAATTTTAATATTGATTACTCCTGCCCTGAGAGCAGCTACAGTTCAGTAAAAATATCAGTAATTTTAATATTGATTACTCCTGCCCTGAGAGCAGCCGCAGTTCAGTAAAAATATCAGTAATTTTAATATTATTACTCCTGCCCTGAGAGCAGCTACAGTTCAGTAAAAATATCAGTAATTTTAATATTGATTACTCCTGCCCTGAGAGCAGCTACAGTTCAGTAAAAATGTCAGTAATTTTAATATTGATTACTCCTGCCCTGAGAGCAGCTACAGTTCAGTAAAAATATCAGTAATTTTAATATTGATTACTCCTGCCCTGAGAGAAGCCGTACAGTTCAGTAAAAATATCAGTAATTTTAATATTGATTACTCCTGTCCTGAGAGCAGCGTACAGTTAAGTAAAAATATCAGTAATTTTAATATTGATTACTCCTGTCCTGAGAGCAGTGTACAGTTCAGTAAAAATATCAGTAATTTTAATATTGATTACTCCTGCCCTGAGAGCAGCGTACAGCTCAGTAAAAATATCAGTAATTTTAATATTGATTACTCCTGCCCTGAGAGCAGCTACAGTTCAGTAAAAATATCAGTAATTTTAATATTGATTACTCCTGCCCTGAGAGCAGCTACAGTTCAGTAAAAATATCAGTAATTTTAATATTGATTACTCCTGTCCTGAGAAAAATATCAGTAATTTTAATATTGATTACTCCTGCCCTGAGAGCAGCGTAAAGTTCAGTAAAATATCAGTAATTTTAATATTGATTACTCCTGCCCTGAGAGCAGCTGAGGTTCAGTAAAATATCAGTAATTTTAATATTGATTACTCCTGTCCTGAGAGCAGCGTACAGTTCAGTAAAAATATCAGTAATTTTAATATTGATTACTCCTGTCCTGAGAGCAGCTACAGTTCAGTAAAAATATTAGTAATTTTAATATTGATTACTCCTGTCCTGAGAGCAGCACACAGTTCAGTAAAAATATCAGTAATTTTAATATTGATTACTCCTGCCCTGAGAGCAGCGTACAGTTCAGTAAAAATATCAGTAATTTTAATATTGATTACTCCTGCCCTGAGAGCAGAGTACAGTTCAGTAAAATATCAGTAATTTTAATATTGATTACTCCTGTCCTGAGAGCAGCGTACAGTTCAGTAAAAATATCAGTAATTTTAATATTGATTACTCCTGTCCTGAGAGCAGCGTACAGTTCAGTAAAAATATCAGTAATTTTAATATTGATTACTCCTGTCCTGAGAGCAGCTACAGTTCAGTAAAAATATCAGTAATTTTAATATTGATTACTCCTGTCCTGAGAGCAGCTACAGTTCAGTAAAAATATCAGTAATTTTAATATTGATTACTCCTGCCCTGAGAGCAGCTACAGTTCAGTAAAAATATCAGTAATTTTAATATTGATTACTCCTGCCCTGAGAGCAGCGTACAGTTCAGTAAAAATATCAGTAATTTTAATATTGATTACTCCTGCCCTGAGAGCAGCTACAGTTCAGTAAAAATATCAGTAATTTTAATATTGATTACTCCTGCCCTGAGAGCAGCTACAGTTCAGTAAAATTAGCAAGTGCTCTTGAAGATCTTAATTAGCTGGTTAATGTTTGTTTGATTAAGTCTGAACCTGATTTTGTAGGAAGGTAGATCGCCAGGAACAGGATTGGTTTAAACCAGGTGTTTTAAAATTGTTTCTTAAGGTAATCCAAGGAAACCACGGAATAAGGAAAACATTTAAATGTACAAAGCTGGGACTTGGGGTGCTCTAGGAAAAAATTGGAATTTCTTGAGGTGGTATTTGGCTTGTGTGATAAAGGGTTAAAACAAATAATGCACGATGGAAATGCATTTGAAATGGGGATGGCATAACCCGACGAACCAGCGGACCAATCCTGTTGCACAGCATCTGAAATGTTTTTAAGGTCAGTCTTAAATTCCCATGCAAAGTATAGTCATACAGAAATACTTTGATGTGAGTACACTACAAATAACAGTAATATGAACCTATTGATTACTCCTGTCCTGAGAGCAGCATATATTTCATTAAAAATGTCAGTAATACGAACCTATTCAGTACTCCTGCCCTGAGAGCAGCCTCAGTTCAGTAAAAATATCAGTAATTTTAATATTATTACTCCTGCCCTGAGAGCAGCCGCAGTTCAGTTAAAATATCAGTAATTTTAATATTATTACTCCTGCCCTGAGAGCAGCCGCAGTTCAGTAAAAATAACAGTAATTTTAATATTATTACTCCTGCCCTGAGAGCAGCCGCAGTTCAGTAAAAATATCAGTAATTTTAATATTATTACTCCTGCCCTGAGAGCAGCCGCACAGTTCAGTAAAAATATCAGTAATTTTAATATTATTACTCCTGCCCTGAGAGCAGCCGCAGTTCAGTAAAAATATCAGTAATTTTAATATTATTACTCCTGCCCTGAGAGCAGCCGCAGTTCAGTAAAAATATCAGTAATTTTAATATTATTACTCCTGCCCTGAGAGCAGCCGCAGTTCAGTAAAAATATCAGTAATTTTAATATTGATTACTCCTGCCCTGAGAGCAGCCGCACAGTTCAGTAAAAATATCAGTAATTTTAATATTGATTACTCCTGCCCTGAGAGCAGCCGCACAGTTCAGTAAAAATATCAGTAATTTTAATATTGATTACTCCTGCCCTGAGAGCAGCGTACAGTTCAGTAAAATATCAGTAATTTTAACATTGATTACTCCTGCCCTGAGAGCAGCTGCAGTTCAGTAAAAATATTAGTAATTTTAATATTGATTACTCCTGTCCTGAGAGCAGCACACAGTTCAGTAAAAATATCAGTAATTTTAATATTGATTACTCCTGCCCTGAGAGCAGCGTACAGTTCAGTAAAAATATCAGTAATTTTAATATTGATTACTCCTGCCCTGAGAGCAGAGTACAGTTCAGTAAAATATCAGTAATTTTAATATTGATTACTCCTGTCCTGAGAGCAGCGTACAGTTCAGTAAAAATATCAGTAATTTTAATATTGATTACTCCTGTCCTGAGAGCAGCGTACAGTTCAGTAAAAATATCAGTAATTTTAATATTGATTACTCCTGTCCTGAGAGCAGCTACAGTTCAGTAAAAATATCAGTAATTTTAATATTGATTACTCCTGTCCTGAGAGCAGCTACAGTTCAGTAAAAATATCAGTAATTTTAATATTGATTACTCCTGCCCTGAGAGCAGCTACAGTTCAGTAAAAATATCAGTAATTTTAATATTGATTACTCCTGTCCTGAGAGCAGCGTACAGTTCAGTAAAAATATCAGTAATTTTAATATTGATTACTCCTGCCCTGAGAGCAGCTACAGTTCAGTAAAAATATCAGTAATTTTAATATTGATTACTCCTGCCCTGAGAGCAGCTACAGTTCAGTAAAATTAGCAAGTGCTCTTGAAGATCTTAATTAGCTGGTTAATGTTTGTTTGATTAAGTCTGAACCTGATTTTGTAGGAAGGTAGATCGCCAGGAACAGGATTGGTTTAAACCAGGTGTTTTAAAATTGTTTCTTAAGGTAATCCAAGGAAACCACGGAATAAGGAAAACATTTAAATGTACAAAGCTGGGACTTGGGGTGCTCTAGGAAAAAATTGGAATTTCTTGAGGTGGTATTTGGCTTGTGTGATAAAGGGTTAAAACAAATAATGCACGATGGAAATGCATTTGAAATGGGGATGGCATAACCCGACGAACCAGCGGACCAATCCTGTTGCACAGCATCTGAAATGTTTTTAAGGTCAGTCTTAAATTCCCATGCAAAGTATAGTCATACAGAAATACTTTGATGTGAGTACACTACAAATAACAGTAATATGAACCTATTGATTACTCCTGTCCTGAGAGCAGCGTATATTTCATTAAAAATGTCAGTAATACGAACCTATTCAGTACTCCTGCCCTGAGAGCAGCCTCAGTTCAGTAAAAATATCAGTAATTTTAATATTATTACTCCTGCCCTGAGAGCAGCCGCAGTTCAGTTAAAATATCAGTAATTTTAATATTATTACTCCTGCCCTGAGAGCAGCCGCAGTTCAGTAAAAATATCAGTAATTTTAATATTATTACTCCTGCCCTGAGAGCAGCCGCAGTTCAGTAAAAATATCAGTAATTTTAATATTATTACTCCTGCCCTGAGAGCAGCCGCACAGTTCAGTAAAAATATCAGTAATTTTAATATTGATTACTCCTGCCCTGAGAGCAGCCGCACAGTTCAGTAAAAATATCAGTAATTTTAATATTGATTACTCCTGCCCTGAGAGCAGCCGCACAGTTCAGTAAAAATATCAGTAATTTTAATATTGATTACTCCTGTCCTGAGAGCAGCGTACAGTTCAGTAAAAATATCAGTAATTTTAATATTGATTACTCTTGTCCTGAGAGCAGCGTACAGTTCAGTAAAAATATCAGTAATTTTAATATTGATTACTCCTGTCCTGAGAGCATTGTACAGTTCAGTAAAAATATCAGTAATTTTAATATTGATTACTCCTGTCCTGAGAGCAGCGTACAGTTCAGTAAAAATATCAGTAATTTTAATATTGATTACTCCTGTCCTGAGAAAAATATCAGTAATTTTAATATTGATTACTCCTGCCCTGAGAGCAGCGTACAGTTCAGTAAAATATCAGTAATTTTAATATTGATTACTCCTGCCCTGAGAGCAGCTGCAGTTCAGTAAAAATATCAGTAATTTTAATATTGATTACTCCTGCCCTGAGAGCAGCGTACAGTTCACTAAAAATATCAGTAATTTTAATATTGATTACTCCTGCCCTGAGAGCAGCCGCAGTTCAGTAAAAATATCAGTAATTTTAATATTGATTACTCCTGCCCTGAGAGCAGCGTACAGTTCAGTAAAAATATCAGTAATTTTAATATTGATTACTCCTGCCCTGAGAGCAGCGTACAGTTCAGTAAAAATATCAGTAATTTTAATATTGATTACTCCTGTCCTGAGAGCAGCGTACAGTTCAGTAAAAATATCAGTAATTTTAATATTGATTACTCCTGTCCTGAGAGCAGTGTACAGTTCAGTAAAAATATCAGTAATTTTAATATTGATTACTCCTGCCCTGAGAGCAGCCGCAGTTCAGTAAAAATATCAGTAATTTTAATATTATTACTCCTGCCCTGAGAGCAGCCGCAGTTCAGTAAAAATATCAGTAATTTTAATATTATTACTCCTGCCCTGAGAGCAGCTACAGTTCAGTAAAAATATCAGTAATTTTAATATTGATTACTCCTGCCCTGAGAGCAGCTACAGTTCAGTAAAAATGTCAGTAATTTTAATATTGATTACTCCTGCCCTGAGAGCAGCTACAGTTCAGTAAAAATATCAGTAATTTTAATATTGATTACTCCTGCCCTGAGAGAAGCCGTACAGTTCAGTAAAAATATCAGTAATTTTAATATTGATTACTCCTGTCCTGAGAGCAGCGTACAGTTAAGTAAAAATATCAGTAATTTTAATATTGATTACTCCTGTCCTGAGAGCAGTGTACAGTTCAGTAAAAATATCAGTAATTTTAATATTGATTACTCCTGCCCTGAGAGCAGCGTACAGCTCAGTAAAAATATCAGTAATTTTAATATTGATTACTCCTGCCCTGAGAGCAGCGTACAGTTCAGTAAAAATATCAGTAATTTTAATATTGATTACTCCTGCCCTGAGAGCAGCACACAGTTCAGTAAAAATATCAGTAATTTTAATATTGATTACTCCTGTCCTGAGAGCAGCTACAGTTCAGTAAAAATATCAGTAATTTTAATATTGATTACTCCTGTCCTGAGAGCAGCTACAGTTCAGTAAAAATATCAGTAATTTTAATATTGATTACTCCTGTCCTGAGAAAAATATCAGTAATTTTAATATTGATTACTCCTGCCCTGAGAGCAGCTGAGGTTCAGTAAATATCAGTAATTTTAATATTGATTACTCCTGTCCTGAGAGCAGCGTACAGTTCAGTAAAAATATCAGTAATTTTAATATTGATTACTCCTGTCCTGAGAGCAGCTACAGTTCAGTAAAAATATCAGTAATTTTAATATTGATTACTCCTGTCCTGAGAGCAGCTACAGTTCAGTAAAAATATCAGTAATTTTAATATTGATTACTCCTGCCCTGAGAGCAGCTACAGTTCAGTAAAAATATCAGTAATTTTAATATTGATTACTCCTGCCCTGAGAGCAGCTACAGTTCAGTAAAAATATCAGTAATTTTAATATTGATTACTCCTGCCCTGAGAGCAGCCGCAGTTCAGTAAAAATATCAGTAATTTTAATATTATTACTCCTGCCCTGAGAGCAGCTACAGTTCAGTAAAAATATCAGTAATTTTAATATTGATTACTCCTGCCCTGAGAGCAGCTACAGTTCAGTAAAAATGTCAGTAATTTTAATATTGATTACTCCTGCCCTGAGAGCAGCTACAGTTCAGTAAAAATATCAGTAATTTTAATATTGATTACTCCTGCCCTGAGAGAAGCCGTACAGTTCAGTAAAAATATCAGTAATTTTAATATTGATTACTCCTGTCCTGAGAGCAGCGTACAGTTAAGTAAAAATATCAGTAATTTTAATATTGATTACTCCTGTCCTGAGAGCAGTGTACAGTTCAGTAAAAATATCAGTAATTTTAATATTGATTACTCCTGCCCTGAGAGCAGCTACAGTTCAGTAAAAATGTCAGTAATTTTAATATTGATTACTCCTGCCCTGAGAGCAGCTACAGTTCAGTAAAAATATCAGTAATTTTAATATTGATTACTCCTGCCCTGAGAGAAGCCGTACAGTTCAGTAAAAATATCAGTAATTTTAATATTGATTACTCCTGTCCTGAGAGCAGCGTACAGTTAAGTAAAAATATCAGTAATTTTAATATTGATTACTCCTGTCCTGAGAGCAGTGTACAGTTCAGTAAAAATATCAGTAATTTTAATATTGATTACTCCTGCCCTGAGAGCAGCGTACAGCTCAGTAAAAATATCAGTAATTTTAATATTGATTACTCCTGCCCTGAGAGCAGCGTACAGTTCAGTAAAAATATCAGTAATTTTAATATTGATTACTCCTGCCCTGAGAGCAGCACACAGTTCAGTAAAAATATCAGTAATTTTAATATTGATTACTCCTGTCCTGAGAGCAGCTACAGTTCAGTAAAAATATCAGTAATTTTAATATTGATTACTCCTGTCCTGAGAGCAGCTACAGTTCAGTAAAAATATCAGTAATTTTAATATTGATTACTCCTGTCCTGAGAAAAATATCAGTAATTTTAATATTGATTACTCCTGCCCTGAGAGCAGCTGAGGTTCAGTAAATATCAGTAATTTTAATATTGATTACTCCTGTCCTGAGAGCAGCGTACAGTTCAGTAAAAATATCAGTAATTTTAATATTGATTACTCCTGTCCTGAGAGCAGCTACAGTTCAGTAAAAATATCAGTAATTTTAATATTGATTACTCCTGTCCTGAGAGCAGCTACAGTTCAGTAAAAATATCAGTAATTTTAATATTGATTACTCCTGCCCTGAGAGCAGCTACAGTTCAGTAAAAATATCAGTAATTTTAATATTGATTACTCCTGCCCTGAGAGCAGCTACAGTTCAGTAAAAATATCAGTAATTTTAATATTGATTACTCCTGCCCTGAGAGCAGCCGCAGTTCAGTAAAAATATCAGTAATTTTAATATTATTACTCCTGCCCTGAGAGCAGCTACAGTTCAGTAAAAATATCAGTAATTTTAATATTGATTACTCCTGCCCTGAGAGCAGCTACAGTTCAGTAAAAATGTCAGTAATTTTAATATTGATTACTCCTGCCCTGAGAGCAGCTACAGTTCAGTAAAAATATCAGTAATTTTAATATTGATTACTCCTGCCCTGAGAGAAGCCGTACAGTTCAGTAAAAATATCAGTAATTTTAATATTGATTACTCCTGTCCTGAGAGCAGCGTACAGTTAAGTAAAAATATCAGTAATTTTAATATTGATTACTCCTGTCCTGAGAGCAGTGTACAGTTCAGTAAAAATATCAGTAATTTTAATATTGATTACTCCTGCCCTGAGAGCAGCGTACAGCTCAGTAAAAATATCAGTAATTTTAATATTGATTACTCCTGCCCTGAGAGCAGCTACAGTTCAGTAAAAATATCAGTAATTTTAATATTGATTACTCCTGCCCTGAGAGCAGCTACAGTTCAGTAAAAATATCAGTAATTTTAATATTGATTACTCCTGTCCTGAGAAAAATATCAGTAATTTTAATATTGATTACTCCTGCCCTGAGAGCAGCGTAAAGTTCAGTAAAATATCAGTAATTTTAATATTGATTACTCCTGCCCTGAGAGCAGCTGAGGTTCAGTAAAATATCAGTAATTTTAATATTGATTACTCCTGTCCTGAGAGCAGCGTACAGTTCAGTAAAAATATCAGTAATTTTAATATTGATTACTCCTGTCCTGAGAGCAGCTACAGTTCAGTAAAAATATTAGTAATTTTAATATTGATTACTCCTGTCCTGAGAGCAGCACACAGTTCAGTAAAAATATCAGTAATTTTAATATTGATTACTCCTGCCCTGAGAGCAGCGTACAGTTCAGTAAAAATATCAGTAATTTTAATATTGATTACTCCTGCCCTGAGAGCAGAGTACAGTTCAGTAAAATATCAGTAATTTTAATATTGATTACTCCTGTCCTGAGAGCAGCGTACAGTTCAGTAAAAATATCAGTAATTTTAATATTGATTACTCCTGTCCTGAGAGCAGCGTACAGTTCAGTAAAAATATCAGTAATTTTAATATTGATTACTCCTGTCCTGAGAGCAGCTACAGTTCAGTAAAAATATCAGTAATTTTAATATTGATTACTCCTGTCCTGAGAGCAGCTACAGTTCAGTAAAAATATCAGTAATTTTAATATTGATTACTCCTGCCCTGAGAGCAGCTACAGTTCAGTAAAAATATCAGTAATTTTAATATTGATTACTCCTGCCCTGAGAGCAGCGTACAGTTCAGTAAAAATATCAGTAATTTTAATATTGATTACTCCTGCCCTGAGAGCAGCTACAGTTCAGTAAAAATATCAGTAATTTTAATATTGATTACTCCTGCCCTGAGAGCAGCTACAGTTCAGTAAAATTAGCAAGTGCTCTTGAAGATCTTAATTAGCTGGTTAATGTTTGTTTGATTAAGTCTGAACCTGATTTTGTAGGAAGGTAGATCGCCAGGAACAGGATTGGTTTAAACCAGGTGTTTTAAAATTGTTTCTTAAGGTAATCCAAGGAAACCACGGAATAAGGAAAACATTTAAATGTACAAAGCTGGGACTTGGGGTGCTCTAGGAAAAAATTGGAATTTCTTGAGGTGGTATTTGGCTTGTGTGATAAAGGGTTAAAACAAATAATGCACGATGGAAATGCATTTGAAATGGGGATGGCATAACCCGACGAACCAGCGGACCAATCCTGTTGCACAGCATCTGAAATGTTTTTAAGGTCAGTCTTAAATTCCCATGCAAAGTATAGTCATACAGAAATACTTTGATGTGAGTACACTACAAATAACAGTAATATGAACCTATTGATTACTCCTGTCCTGAGAGCAGCATATATTTCATTAAAAATGTCAGTAATACGAACCTATTCAGTACTCCTGCCCTGAGAGCAGCCTCAGTTCAGTAAAAATATCAGTAATTTTAATATTATTACTCCTGCCCTGAGAGCAGCCGCAGTTCAGTTAAAATATCAGTAATTTTAATATTATTACTCCTGCCCTGAGAGCAGCCGCAGTTCAGTAAAAATAACAGTAATTTTAATATTATTACTCCTGCCCTGAGAGCAGCCGCAGTTCAGTAAAAATATCAGTAATTTTAATATTATTACTCCTGCCCTGAGAGCAGCCGCACAGTTCAGTAAAAATATCAGTAATTTTAATATTATTACTCCTGCCCTGAGAGCAGCCGCAGTTCAGTAAAAATATCAGTAATTTTAATATTATTACTCCTGCCCTGAGAGCAGCCGCAGTTCAGTAAAAATATCAGTAATTTTAATATTATTACTCCTGCCCTGAGAGCAGCCGCAGTTCAGTAAAAATATCAGTAATTTTAATATTGATTACTCCTGCCCTGAGAGCAGCCGCACAGTTCAGTAAAAATATCAGTAATTTTAATATTGATTACTCCTGCCCTGAGAGCAGCCGCACAGTTCAGTAAAAATATCAGTAATTTTAATATTGATTACTCCTGCCCTGAGAGCAGCGTACAGTTCAGTAAAATATCAGTAATTTTAACATTGATTACTCCTGCCCTGAGAGCAGCTGCAGTTCAGTAAAATATCAGTAATTTTAATATTGATTACTCCTGTCCTGAGAGCAGCGTACAGTTCAGTAAAAATATCAGTAATTTTAATATTGATTACTCCTGTCCTGAGAGCAGCGTACAGTTCAGTAAAAATATCAGTAATTTTAATATTGATTACTCTTGTCCTGAGAGCAGCGTACAGTTCAGTAAAAATATCAGTAATTTTAATATTGATTACTCCTGTCCTGAGAGCAGCGTACAGTTCAGTAAAAATATCAGTAATTTTAATATTGATTACTCTTGTCCTGAGAGCAGCGTACAGTTCAGTAAAAATATCAGTAATTTTAATATTGATTACTCCTGTCCTGAGAAAAATATCAGTAATTTTAATATTGATTACTCCTGCCCTGAGAGCAGCGTACAGTTCAGTAAAATATCAGTAATTTTAATATTGATTACTCCTGCCCTGAGAGCAGCTGCAGTTCAGTAAAAATATCAGTAATTTTAATATTGATTACTCCTGCCCTGAGAGCAGCGTACAGTTCAGTAAAAATATCAGTAATTTTAATATTGATTACTCCTGCCCTGAGAGCAGCCGCAGTTCAGTAAAAATATCAGTAATTTTAATATTGATTACTCCTGCCCTGAGAGCAGCGTACAGTTCAGTAAAAATATCAGTAATTTTAATATTGATTACTCCTGTCCTGAGAGCAGCGTACAGTTCAGTAAAAATATCAGTAATTTTAATATTGTTTACTCCTGTCCTGAGAGCAGCTACAGTTCAGTAAAAATATCAGTAATTTTAATATTGATTACTCCTGTCCTGAGAGCAGCTACAGTTCAGTAAAAATATCAGTAATTTTAATATTGATTACTCCTGCCCTGAGAGCAGCTACAGTTCAGTAAAAATATCAGTAATTTTAATATTGATTACTTCTGTCCTGAGAAAAATATCAGTAATTTTAATATTGATTACTCCTGCCCTGAGAGCAGCGTACAGTTCAGTAAAAATATCAGTAATTTTAATATTGATTACTCCTGTCCTGAGAGCAGTGTACAGTTCAGTAAAAATATCAGTAATTTTAATATTGATTACTCCTGCCCTGAGAGCAGCCGCAGTTCAGTAAAAATATCAGTAATTTTAATATTATTACTCCTGCCCTGAGAGCAGCTACAGTTCAGTAAAAATATCAGTAATTTTAATATTGATTACTCCTGCCCTGAGAGCAGCTACAGTTCAGTAAAAATATCAGTAATTTTAATATTGATTACTCCTGCCCTGAGAGCAGCTACAGTTCAGTAAAAATATCAGTAATTTTAATATTGATTACTCCTGCCCTGAGAGAAGCCGTACAGTTCAGTAAAAATATCAGTAATTTTAATATTGATTACTCCTGTCCTGAGAGCAGTGTACAGTTCAGTAAAAATATCAGTAATTTTAATATTGATTACTCCTGCCCTGAGAGCAGCGTACAGCTCAGTAAAAATATCAGTAATTTTAATATTGATTACTCCTGCCCTGAGAGCAGCGTACAGTTCAGTAAAAATATCAGTAATTTTAATATTGATTACTCCTGCCCTGAGAGCAGCACACAGTTCAGTAAAAATATCAGTAATTTTAATATTGATTACTCTTGTCCTGAGAGCAGCGTACAGTTCAGTAAAAATATCAGTAATTTTAATATTGATTACTCTTGTCCTGAGAGCAGCGTACAGTTCAGTAAAAATATCAGTAATTTTAATATTGATTACTCCTGTCCTGAGAGCAGCGTACAGTTCAGTAAAAATATCAGTAATTTTAATATTGATTACTCCTGCCCTGAGAGCATCCGCAGTTCAGTAAAAATATCAGTAATTTTAATATTATTACTCCTGCCCTGAGAGCAGCTACAGTTCAGTAAAAATATCAGTAATTTTAATATTGATTACTCCTGCCCTGAGAGCAGCGTACAGTTCAGTAAAAATATCAGTAATTTTAATATTGATTACTCCTGTCCTGAGAGCAGCGTACAGTTCAGTAAAAATATCAGTAATTTTAATATTGTTTACTCCTGTCCTGAGAGCAGCTACAGTTCAGTAAAAATATCAGTAATTTTAATATTGATTACTCCTGTCCTGAGAGCAGCTACAGTTCAGTAAAAATATCAGTAATTTTAATATTGATTACTTCTGTCCTGAGAAAAATATCAGTAAGTTTAATATTGATTACTCCTGCCCTGAGAGCAGCGTACAGTTCAGTAAAAATATCAGTAATTTTAATATTGATTACTCCTGTCCTGAGAGCAGCGTACAGTTCAGTAAAAATATCAGTAATTTTAATATTGATTACTCCTGTCCTGAGAGCAGTGTACAGTTCAGTAAAAATATCAGTAATTTTAATATTGATTACTCCTGCCCTGAGAGCAGCCGCAGTTCAGTAAAAATATCAGTAATTTTAATATTATTACTCCTGCCCTGAGAGCAGCTACAGTTCAGTAAAAATATCAGTAATTTTAATATTGATTACTCCTGCCCTGAGAGCAGCTACAGTTCAGTAAAAATGTCAGTAATTTTAATATTGATTACTCCTGCCCTGAGAGCAGCTACAGTTCAGTAAAAATATTAGTAATTTTAATATTGATTACTCCTGCCCTGAGAGAAGCCGTACAGTTCAGTAAAAATATCAGTAATTTTAATATTGATTACTCCTGTCCTGAGAGCAGCGTACAGTTCAGTAAAAATATCAGTAATTTTAATATTGATTACTCCTGTCCTGAGAGCAGTGTACAGTTCAGTAAAAATATCAGTAATTTTAATATTGATTACTCCTGCCCTGAGAGCAGCGTACAGCTCAGTAAAAATATCAGTAATTTTAATATTGATTACTCCTGCCCTGAGAGCAGCTACAGTTCAGTAAAAATATCAGTAATTTTAATATTGATTACTCCTGCCCTGAGAGCAGCTACAGTTCAGTAAAAATATCAGTAATTTTAATATTGATTACTCCTGTCCTGAGAAAAATATCAGTAATTTTAATATTGATTACTCCTGCCCTGAGAGCAGCGTACAGTTCAGTAAAATATCAGTAATTTTAATATTGATTACTCCTGCCCTGAGAGCAGCTGAGGTTCAGTAAAATATCAGTAATTTTAATATTGATTACTCCTGTCCTGAGAGCAGCGTACAGTTCAGTAAAAATATCAGTAATTTTAATATTGATTACTCCTGTCCTGAGAGCAGCTACAGTTCAGTAAAAATATTAGTAATTTTAATATTGATTACTCCTGTCCTGAGAGCAGCACACAGTTCAGTAAAAATATCAGTAATTTTAATATTGATTACTCCTGCCCTGAGAGCAGCGTACAGTTCAGTAAAAATATCAGTAATTTTAATATTGATTACTCCTGCCCTGAGAGCAGCGTACAGTTCAGTAAAATATCAGTAATTTTAATATTGATTACTCCTGTCCTGAGAGCAGCGTACAGTTCAGTAAAAATATCAGTAATTTTAATATTATTACTCCTGCCCTGAGAGCAGCCGCAGTTTAGTTAAAATATCAGTAATTTTAATATTATTACTCCTGCCCTGAGAGCAGCCGCAGTTCAGTAAAAATAACAGTAATTTTAATATTATTACTCCTGCCCTGAGAGCAGCCGCAGTTCAGTAAAAATATCAGTAATTTTAATATTATTACTCCTGCCCTGAGAGCAGCCGCAGTTCAGTAAAAATATCAGTAATTTTAATATTATTACTCCTGTCCTGAGAAAAATATCAGTAATTTTAATATTGATTACTCCTGCCCTGAGAGCAGCGTACAGTTCAGTAAAATATCAGTAATTTTAATATTGATTACTCCTGCCCTGAGAGCAGCTGAGGTTCAGTAAAATACCAGTAATTTTAATATTGATTACTCCTGTCCTGAGAGCAGCGTACAGTTCAGTAAAATATCAGTAATTTTAATATTGATTACTCCTGTCCTGAGAGCAGCGTACAGTTCAGTAAAAATATCAGTAATTTTAATATTGATTACTCCTGTCCTGAGAGCAGCTACAGTTCAGTAAAAATATTAGTAATTTTAATATTGATTACTCCTGTCCTGAGAGCAGCACACAGTTCAGTAAAAATATCAGTAATTTTAATATTGATTACTCCTGCCCTGAGAGCAGCGTACAGTTCACTAAAAATATCAGTAATTTTAATATTGATTACTCCTGCCCTGAGAGCAGCGTACAGTTCAGTAAAATATCAGTAATTTTAATATTGATTACTCCTGTCCTGAGAGCAGCGTACAGTTCAGTAAAAATATCAGTAATTTTAATATTATTACTCCTGCCCTGAGAGCAGCCGCAGTTCAGTTAAAATATCAGTAATTTTAATATTATTACTCCTGCCCTGAGAGCAGCCGCAGTTCAGTAAAAATAACAGTAATTTTAATATTATTACTCCTGCCCTGAGAGCAGCCGCAGTTCAGTAAAAATATCAGTAATTTTAATATTATTACTCCTGCCCTGAGAGCAGCCGCAGTTCAGTAAAAATATCAGTAATTTTAATATTATTACTCCTGCCCTGAGAGCAGCCGCAGTTCAGTAAAAATATCAGTAATTTTAATATTGATTACTCCTGCCCTGAGAGCAGCCGCACAGTTCAGTAAAAATATCAGTAATTTTAATATTGATTACTCCTGCCCTGAGAGCAGCCGCACAGTTCAGTAAAAATATCAGTAATTTTAATATTGATTACTCCTGCCCTGAGAGCAGCGTACAGTTCAGTAAAATATCAGTAATTTTAACATTGATTACTCCTGCCCTGAGAGCAGCTGCAGTTCAGTAAAATATCAGTAATTTTAATATTGATTACTCCTGTCCTGAGAGCAGCGTACAGTTCAGTAAAAATATCAGTAATTTTAATATTGATTACTCCTGTCCTGAGAGCAGCGTACAGTTCAGTAAAAATATCAGTAATTTTAATATTGATTACTCTTGTCCTGAGAGCAGCGTACAGTTCAGTAAAAATATCAGTAATTTTAATATTGATTACTCTTGTCCTGAGAGCAGCGTACAGTTCAGTAAAAATATCAGTAATTTTAATATTGATTACTCCTGTCCTGAGAGCAGCGTACAGTTCAGTAAAAATATCAGTAATTTTAATATTGATTACTCCTGCCCTGAGAGCAGCCGCAGTTCAGTAAAAATATCAGTAATTTTAATATTATTACTCCTGCCCTGAGAGCAGCTACAGTTCAGTAAAAATATCAGTAATTTTAATATTGATTACTCCTGCCCTGAGAGCAGCGTACAGTTCAGTAAAAATATCAGTAATTTTAATATTGATTACTCCTGTCCTGAGAGCAGCGTACAGTTCAGTAAAAATATCAGTAATTTTAATATTGTTTCTTCCTGTCCTGAGAGCAGCTACAGTTCAGTAAAAATATCAGTAATTTTAATATTGATTACTCCTGCCCTGAGAGCAGCCGCAGTTCAGTAAAAATATCAGTAATTTTAATATTATTACACCTGCCCTGAGAGCAGCCGCAGTTCAGTAAAAATATCAGTAATTTTAATATTATTACTCCTGCCCTGAGAGCAGCCGCAGTTCAGTAAAAATATCAGTAATTTTAATATTGATTACTCCTGCCCTGAGAGCAGCCGCACAGTTCAGTAAAAATATCAGTAATTTTAATATTGATTACTCCTGCCCTGAGAGCAGCCGCACAGTTCAGTAAAAATATCAGTAATTTTAATATTGATTACTCCTGCCCTGAGAGCAGCGTACAGTTCAGTAAAATATCAGTAATTTTAACATTGATTACTCCTGCCCTGAGAGCAGCTGCAGTTCAGTAAAATATCAGTAATTTTAATATTGATTACTCCTGTCCTGAGAGCAGCGTACAGTTCAGTAAAAATATCAGTAATTTTAATATTGATTACTCCTGTCCTGAGAGCAGCGTACAGTTCAGTAAAAATATCAGTAATTTTAATATTGATTACTCTTGTCCTGAGAGCAGCGTACAGTTCAGTAAAAATATCAGTAATTTTAATATTGATTACTCTTGTCCTGAGAGCAGCGTACAGTTCAGTAAAAATATCAGTAATTTTAATATTGATTACTCCTGTCCTGAGAGCAGCGTACAGTTCAGTAAAAATATCAGTAATTTTAATATTGATTACTCCTGCCCTGAGAGCAGCTACAGTTCAGTAAAAATATCAGTAATTTTAATATTGATTACTCCTGTCCTGAGAGCAGCTACAGTTCAGTAAAAATATCAGTAATTTTAATATTGATTACTCCTGTCCTGAGAGCAGTGTACAGTTCAGTAAAAATATCAGTAATTTTAATATTGATTACTCCTGTCCTGAGAGCAGTCTACAGTTCAGTAAAAATATCAGTAATTTTAATATTGATTACTCCTGCCCTGAGAGCAGCCGCAGTTCAGTAAAAATATCAGTAATTTTAATATTATTACTCCTGCCCTGAGAGCAGCTACAGTTCAGTAAAAATATCAGTAATTTTAATATTGATTACTCCTGCCCTGAGAGCAGCTACAGTTCAGTAAAAATGTCAGTAATTTTAATATTGATTACTCCTGCCCTGAGAGCAGCTACAGTTCAGTAAAAATATCAGTAATTTTAATATTGATTACTCCTGCCCTGAGAGAAGCCGTACAGTTCAGTAAAAATATCAGTAATTTTAATATTGATTACTCCTGTCCTGAGAGCAGTGTACAGTTCAGTAAAAATATCAGTAATTTTAATATTGATTACTCCTGCCCTGAGAGCAGCGTACAGCTCAGTAAAAATATCAGTAATTTTAATATTGATTACTCCTGCCCTGAGAGCAGCTACAGTTCAGTAAAAATATCAGTAATTTTAATATTGATTACTCCTGCCCTGAGAGCAGCTACAGTTCAGTAAAAATATCAGTAATTTTAATATTGATTACTCCTGTCCTGAGAAAAATATCAGTAATTTTAATATTGATTACTCCTGCCCTGAGAGCAGCGTACAGTTCAGTAAAATATCAGTAATTTTAATATTGATTACTCCTGCCCTGAGAGCAGCTACAGTTCAGTAAAAATATCAGTAATTTTAATATTGATTACTCCTGCCCTGAGAGAAGCCGTACAGTTCATTAAAAATATCAGTAATTTTAATATTGATTACTCCTGTCCTGAGAGCAGTGTACAGTTCAGTAAAAATATCAGTAATTTTAATATTGATTACTCCTACCCTGAGAGCAGCGTACAGCTCAGTAAAAATATCAGTAATTTTAATATTGATTACTCCTGCCCTGAGAGCAGCTACAGTTCAGTAAAAATATCAGTAATTTTAATATTGATTACTCCTGCCCTGAGAGCAGCTACAGTTCAGTAAAAATATCAGTAATTTTAATATTGATTACTCCTGTCCTGAGAAAAATATCAGTAATTTTAATATTGATTACTCCTGCCCTGAGAGCAGCTGAGGTTCAGTAAAATACCAGTAATTTTAATATTGATTACTCCTGTCCTGAGAGCAGCGTACAGTTCAGTAAAATATCAGTAATTTTAATATTGATTACTCCTGTCCTGAGAGCAGCGTACAGTTCAGTAAAAATATCAGTAATTTTAATATTGATTACTCCTGTCCTGAGAGCAGCTACAGTTCAGTAAAAATATTAGTAATTTTAATATTGATTACTCCTGTCCTGAGAGCAGCACACAGTTCAGTAAAAAT
>NC_133367.1:52970844-52988299 GCF_049309525.1 Garra rufa | reverse complement strand
CCATTTTGAATAGGCCAGTATGGAAACAGTTAAAAGCATGAAATTGGCCTTTTATTTATTTGTTACACACTTTGTTACAATTTATGAAAGCTTATTTATGCCATTTTATCTTTTCTGACTTTCCTGACCTTTTTTTTCTCCTGCAAGTCTGAGTTTATGTCTTGCAATTCTGAAAAAAAAATCAACTTAGAATTGTAAGATATAAACTCAAAAGTGTGATGTATTCACTCAAAATCCAAAAAAAAGCCACAAGATAAACTGAGACTTAAATGAAAAAAGTCAGAATTGTGAGAAAAAATGTTGCAAGATCATAATTGTATTAGAATTCAAAATTGCAAGAACATTTTCACGAGATGTATAAAAAAGTCACAAGATGAAGTCAGAATTACGAGAAAAAGGTTTTGATAAATTTAGAATTGCAAGAAAAATGTCACAATATAAAGTCAGAATTGTGAGAAAAAATGTTGTGAGATCATTATTGCATTAGAATTAAAAATTGCAAAAACATCTTTACGAGATATATGAAAAAAAGTCACAAGATGAAGTCAGAATTGCAAGAAAAAAGCTGCAAGATAAACTCAAGCAAGATATAAACTCAGAATTGCGAGACAAACTCTTCTAAGAAATGCCTGAAATGTGAAATATAAAATCACAATTGACAAAAATAAGCGTCCTTTCTTATATACCATAACAGTATTCTATATTGCAGAATTATTGTGAGAAATATAATAATAGTATTTTGTATAATGCTACAAAAAGACAAAAAGCAACCTTACCCTGTCTAAAAAAAAAAACATGTGCTCCAGCTAATAAGACTTTCCTGGGGCTTAATCGGACAAAAGAGCAAATAACAAGACTCAAAAAGGTCAGTGCAGACTCGGTTAGTACACCTTTAAGTCTTCAAGGGAGGGAATCCATCTAACTGCAATGTTTTCCTTTTGATGAGGTGGAGCACCAGGAGGTAATAATCCTGTCAAGAATAAAGAAGGTGCTGCTGGCAACATCCATTGTGAGCTTTACCTCTTAGCATCATTAAAAGTGCAGCATGTCAACAGAAAGGAGTTTCGTCTTTTCTTGACTCCATTATTTCCTGACTCCAAAGCCAGTAAATAATGTCAGAGCAACGAAAATTGAGACCACATGGCCAGTGAGCACCATCTGTCCTTATGCTTGGTTACCTTCAACCCTCGTTGCATGAAAAACAAACCATATAGCTTAGAAAATCAAGCTTTTTTCTCTCTCTCTAACAATTAAATATGACAATTTTATGCAGTGATTTAGCTTCAAAATGTTTATATGAAACACTTGACTTTGCGCTGCACATGGTCCGCAGGAAACCATCCCCGTTCTTGTTGATTTATTCACTTCTAGATAACCGTGAATAAGTGGTAGTGATCTCTCTGCCATGATTAATGGATAAAGACCGTTGAGGGTATTCAGAAGCAAGTCAGCACTTAAACACTGGTGTCTGGCAGCCAGTAGCAGTCACAGCATTTTATTGATTACTCAAAACCTCTTTGATTTCCAGAGCTTCGTTTTGAGGTAAATACTCACTTCAACCAAAAAGACCCACTCTAGGATCTTACGCTTCATTCATTATCATCGAAAAATGCATTAATTCCTTAATACTTCATTCTACAAAGAGACAAACAGAAGAGCTTGACCTCACTTGTGAAAAATAAGTGTGCTACAAATTGTAAAAGTATATAAAGACTGTACTTTCAGAAAATAAAATATCAATGATAGCCACTTACCTACGTGTCTAAACCAGACACGACGCAAAAATCAATCTATATTTCCATACCAGATGTGACACAACTGTGCGACATGACAAAATCAATCATATATCGGAGCCAATCAGAAGCTAGTGTGGCTATAAATTGACTCTTAGAGTAGCGGTAGCCAGGGTTGCCAGGTTTTCACAACCAAACCCGCTTAGTAGTGTTGAGTTTGAGTCCACCTAAGTCAAGTCTGAGTCAATTCTGAGTTTTTAACCAGTCGAATCCAAGTCGAGTCTGAGTCCAAAATTGGCGAATTAGACTCAAGTCCAAATGGGTTGAGTCTGAGTCGAGTCAGAGTCCAACTAAACACTACTGTTTGTCAGTATCTTCCCTGCTGAAAAAAAAAAAAACTGCTAAAACCAGCCTAGGCTAGTTGGCTGGTCTTAGCTGGTTTAAGCTGGTGGTCTTCCAGCCTGACCAGCTAAGACCAGCCTGACCAGGCTGGGAAACTGGCCGAACCCCCCCTAAAACCAGCCTGCTGACCAGCTAAAACCAGGCTGGTTGACCATCTAAAACCAGCCAACCAGCCTTAAAGTCATGTAACAGAAGTTATGCATCGAGTCAGTAAAATTTCCGTCAACTGTCTCTGCAATAATTACTGAGTCTGAAAAGCTTGAGTCCGAGTCAAGTCTGAGTAAAAATGTATCCGAGTCTGTGACAAATCAGAGTCTGCTAAAAATTCTACTTGAGTCTGAGTAAAAATGTATCCGAGACCGTGACAAGTCTGAGTCCGCTAAAAATTCTACTTGAGTCCGACTCAAGTCCAAGTAAATATGTATCCGAGTCTGCTAAAAATTCTACTCAAGTCAGAGTCAAGTCAGAGTAAAAATGTATCCGAGTTCGTGACAAGTCCGAGTCCGCTAATAATTGTACACAAGTACGAGCACAAGTCCGAGTACCCCAACTCTACCACTTAGTTGCTACTCAAAACTCGCCCAGTTGCGATTCGGTGGGGAGGTCCCTGGTAAAAAAAAAAAAAAAAAAAACCTTCCTGGGATAAAATACATGTTTTTTGGTGTTGTTTCTATGGTAAAATTTGCATTCCAGTGGCTAAATATCATGTTATTGGGGTTTTGGGGTTGCTTCAAATCATGGACAAGATAATTCCACGGGAAAACCGCAGACTTGGCAACACTGGCGGTAGCCACTGACTTGCATTTTATGAATCACCAATTACCACAATTTAAACTAAAAATCTTTTTGGAAAAAGACTGAAAGTGAGTAATTTAACAGAAAATTCTAATTTTGGGTAAACTACCCCTTTAAATAGATTATTAGTAATAAGTAATCTTTTTTAAAGGTATGGTAAAGTCTGTTTCTTTTCACAAAAGCTTTCAGTTGCATAAACTGTACATGGACAAGAAACGTTTTTAAAGCAAATAAACTGATAGCTCTGACTCATTTTGTGTTTTTTTTTTTTTTTTTTTAATTTTATTTATTTATTTTTTAACCATACCGTAAAAGCTTTTAGAGCATCTGGTGTATAATAATGCATAACTTCCATTTTGAGGGTTGATTTCTCTAATGTTCATTCTCTAATGTTCATATGAAAAATAGCTTGGTCAGGACAGACATTTGGCATGTCATATTGGACAAGGTGGTTTGGACCAGCGGTGGGTGAGCATGATGCTGAGATGAAGTGCGGGGGAGGATTTTTGGGTTCTAATTACCAGCAAGTGAGCAGTGTGCAAACAACGGCCTCCGAATGAATTGTTGGCAAATATTGAAGGACCGACCAGAGAAGATTGATAGGAGTGCTTTAAGAGGGATGCTGCAAATTAAGGCTCTTTCAAATGAGCCTTTTCTCCTCACGATGGCTTCGCCTCCTTCCGTACCAATCCCTCTGAAGGACTTCCTTTACAAAAAGCTGTCAGTCTCTAAAAAATAAGGGAGAGTACTTCCGAAAGGGCAGAGTGGGTGAGGGGTCAGAGGTTAACTGCCGCTCGGCTGGTTGAATGGAACTTCGACGACAAGTTTTAAAGCTTGTGTACTGGAAAAACAAAGACAAATGAGGGGGTCAAATGGTGGACAGGAAAGCAAGAGAGTTTCCCATTACTTTAATTGAAGAAATGCTGCACCAAAACTGTTCAGTTTGGAATATTAATCCTTAAAGCTAGATAAAAAGGTTTGTCAAGACAAACTTTAAGTTAGCTTGAGAAAGCCTGATCAGAAAGTTTGAAAAGTTTAAACAAGTTTAAAAAGTTAAAAAAAAATTTTTTAGGAAGTTTAAGAAGTTTTTAAAAATATAAACTCTTTTAAAAGTTTAAAAACAAGTTGCTAGTATGTTTCTAACATGATTAGCAAGTTGCTAGTGTGTTTGTAGCATGATTATCAAGTTGTTATTATGTTTCTAGCTTGATTAACAAGTTGCTAGTATGTTTCTAACATGATTAGCAAGTTGCTAGCATGTTTGTAGCATGATTAGCAAGTTGCTAGCATGTTTGTAGCATGATTAGCAAGTTGCTAGCATGTAGTTAACACAATTCTAACATGATTAGAAAGTTGCTAGCATGTTTCTAACATGATTAGCAAGTGGCTAGGATATTGTTAGCATGAACAGCAAGTTACTAGCATGTTGCTAGCATGATAAGCAAGTTGCTAGCAAGTTTTTAACATGATTAACAAGTTGCTAGCATATTGTTAGCACAATTCTAGCATGATTAGCAAGTTGATATCATGTTTGTAGCATTATTATCAAGTTGTTATTATGTTTCTAGCTTGATTAACAAGTGGCTAGTATATTGTTAGCATGATTATCGTTGTTAACTTGTTTCTAGCATGATTAACAAGTTGCTAGCATGTTGTTAGCATGTTTCTAGCATGATTAACAAGTTGCTAGTATTATTTGCATGTTGCTAACATGATTGGCAAGTTTCTAGCAAGTTTCTAGCATGATTAACATGTTGTTAACATGTTTCTAGCATGATTAACAAGTTGCTAGCAAGTTTCTGGCATGATTAACAAGTTGCTAGCATGTTTCTAGTATGTTTGTTGCATGATTAACAAGTTGCTAACATATTGTTAGCACAATTCTAACATGATTAGCATGTTTGTAGCATGATTATCAAGTTGTTATGTTTCTAGCTTGATTAACAAGTTGTCAGCATGTTTCTAGCATGTTTGTCGCTTGATTAGCAAGTTGTAGCATGTTGTTAGCACACTTTTAGCATGATTAGCGGGTTGCTAGCATGTTTCTAACATGGTTAGCAAGTTGCTAGCATGTTTTTAACATGATTAAGAAGTTACTAGCATCTTGCTAGCATGATTAACAAGTTGCTAGCATTATTTGCATGTTGCTAACATGACTGGCAAGTTACTAGTATGTTTCTATCATGACTAGCATGTCACTAGCATGTTTCTAGCATGATTAACATGTTGCTAGCATGTCTCTAGGATGTTTCTAACATGAATAACAAGTTACTAGCATGATTATCAAGTTACTAGCACGTTTCTAGCATGATTAGCAAATTACTAGCATGATTCTAGCATGTCACTAGCATGTTGCTAACATGATTAGCAAGTTACTAGCATGTTTCTAACATGATTAGCAAGTTGTTAGCATGGTTTACAAATTACTAACATGTTTCTAGCATGACTAGCATGTCACCAGCATGGTAGCATGAGTTGCAAGTTCCTAGCATGTTGTCAACATTTTTAGCAAGTTACTAGCATGACTAGCATGTCATTAGCCTGTTGCAAGGGATTGTGGGAGTTTTGTCAGTTGGAGTTTGAATAGGGTTGATCATTTGAACATTCCGTCAATGTAAGTCTATGCCATTTTCCCAGTTTTAATTGTCATTTTTAGGAAAACCGTAAGTCGGATCAGTTAGAAAAGATACAGCAACTGGAGTCAGATCAGTCTGAAGATCTGGCCTGAGTTTGGAGTTTGTAGAGTTAAAGCTCTTGGAGGAGCTAAAAAAAAAAGAGTGTTGAAGAGAAGAAATGCATTCTTTGTATTCATCTTGGTTTTTGGAAATAAATAATTACAAATTTATCTCAATATTTTTTTTTAATGCATCAAGAACGTTAAAGTAGAGAGTAAACCTGGATTTCAAGCTGACTTATGTTGGTTTTTGGATCCCGGTTATGGTCTTCAACAAGGCCCATGTTGTCAACGCAATCAATCCTTTTATCTATTCCCAACAAGTAGCTTAACCCCTCACACCTGGGATGTTTTATTGATGTCACGTTCTCCGGCCGCAGAGCCCAACTGTACGCGACGTCCCTCCGATGTCTCCTGACCTCGTTCTGACTCCACCGTTGCATTTTTCAAAGAAGAGCCCAGAGGCATTGAGAGATGCAAGGGGGCTACAGGGGTCTGTAGAATAATCATCAATAACCCGCTTAAAGACAGAGAGTAAAAGGTAGGCGGACGGTGTTGTCGATGGATGTGAGAAGAACTTCGGGGGATGAGGGGGGAACCATTTCCCTAAAAAGCCCTTGTGCTATTTCGAAAAGTCGTTTCCACAGACTTTAGTAATTCATGGCCAGACTTCGGCGAGAAAAAGACACATTCATCACCTGGACAAGACATTGGTGCTGCTTGGGTAAGAAGGATGAGTATCCCAGGTGGAGTAATGGGAGACTGTCATGGTGCGTGTACACACCAGCGTCTCCGGCTTTTGCGTTTTTAAGATGGGTGATGTGCGAATGAGATCTATGTCTGGCCGATGTGTGGGAACCAAAAACAGCTGTTTTCCAAGAGTCCATGAGGCAGGCATTGCTTTAGCAGAGGCTCCTTTATCCCAAAAGGGCTTGGGAGAGGGACATTGAGCTTATCGCCTTTGAGATGTGGTTTCCAATGTAAACAGTGGACGTGCAACCTAGAAGCTATTTTAAAAATAAAGGTTCCAAAACTGTGTTTTTGCAGTGATGATGTAGAATAACTGTTTTGGATTCCCAAAAGAACATTTTTAAAAAAGAAAGGTTCCAAAATGGTGTTTTTTTTTTTTTTTTTTTTTGCAGTGATGTCATAGAAGAACCATTTTTGGTTCCATAAGGAATCTTTCGGTGAGCAGTTTTTAAAGGATTAGTTCACTTCCAGAATAAAATGTTCCTGATAATTTATTCACCACATGTATTTCTTTCTTCATTTGAAAAGAGATGAAGGTTTTTGAGGAAAACATTTCAGGATTTTTCTCCATATAGTGGACTTCAATAAGAACTTCCATAAGAAACGTTAAACATCCATAGATCCTTCCCATTCCACAATAGGTTCTACACTTTTAAAATTACAGGTTTTAGAAAGGATTTTTTTTTTTTTTTTTGCAACAATGTAATTAAAGTCCCTTTTGGTTCCTCAAAGAAGCAAAGAACTACACTCTTAAAAAAAAGGTGATTCACGATTTTTTGACTGAATGGTTCTTTGTGGAACCAAAAATGGTTCCTCTATGGCATCGCTTGAAGAACCTTTTAAAGCACCTTTATTTTTAAGAGTGTAGTAAATGACGAGCATTTGTGGTTAAAAAGTATAAAAGTTTGTATTGTTCTTAGAAAATGACAGTTGTTTTATTAGATAAGACCCTTATTCTTTGGCTGGGATCGTGTAGAGTTCTTCGAAGCTGCAATTTGGATCTTCAACCCATTGGCTCCCATTGAAGTCCATTATATGGAGAAAATTCCTGGAATGTTTTCCTCAAAAACCTTAATTTCTTTTCAGTTGAAGAAAGACATGGGGATGAGTAAATTATAAGGAAATTTTAATTTTGGAAGTGAACTAATCATTTAAAAGATCCATTTATTAGTCTGAAGAACATTTGGATTGATCTGAAGAATATTTTTCCACTATAGAGAAACTTTTGTCCAATACAAAGATGAGTGTTAAAGGTTCTTAATGAAACCATATACGGCAGTAAAAAATATTTGTTATTTATTGGCATCAGTAGTTCCATCAAGAACCTGTAACATCCATGGAGCCTTTCCAATATATACACAGTTCTTTATAGTGGAAAGAAAAAGGTTCTTTAAATCATTCAAAATGGTCTTCTCACTAAGATAAAATGATTCTTTCGAGAACTGAACACGTAATGCTTTTGGGGGAACCAAAAATGATTCTTCTATCACTCTTTAAAAATTAAAGTTCTAAAAAGAGAAAGAAAACTAAGCTTTAAACTTTAGAAAGGAAATGTTCCATGAAGGTAAAAGTAATTCATGGAACCATCAATGCCAATAAAGATCCTACACTCTTAAAAATAAAGGTGCTTCAAAAGGTTCTTAGCCATAGAAGAACCATTTTTGGTTCTACAAAGAGCCACTCAGTCAAAGGTTCTTTAAAGAACCATTTATTGCTTACCTTTTTACAATCTGAAGAACCTTATTTGCCACAAAGAACCTTTTGTGAGACAGAAAGGTTCTTCAGATGTTAAAGGCATTGTGAAGCACCTTTATTTTTAAGAGTGTAGTTCTGTGCTTCTTTGAGGAACCAAAAGGGGCTTTACATTGTTACAAAAAAAAAAAAAAAAATCCTTTCTAAAACCTATAATTTTAAAAGTGAAGAACCTATTGTGAAATGGGAAGGATCTATGGATGTTTAACATTCCTTATGGAACCACAAATGCCAATAAAAGACTAAAGGATGTAGCAACCATCACATTTCTCTCAAAATTTTAGAACATATCCCTCCAGCTTTTGGAAGAAACCAAACAGAATAACATGCAATTCGTAAATGACAATCCTATTAGTGCATACTTTCCAACATCAACCAATCCGCAAATCTAAAATAGGCTACTGGATGTATATTACACCACATAATTAACATCAAAGAACGAACCTGATGAATATTATAGTCCGTCACCCAGTTTTTACATCTACAAGGTCTCAGTATATCCGAGTTCTTGTGACACATACCAAATGCACGGTGGGAATTTGTATGCCAAATTCGGTCTTGGCTTCACCCTTTGAATTCTTGTGTGACCTGCACTATTCCTAGACATGCGATCCATTTCCTTGGAAGCAGATGATGTTAAATCCCATTGGGATTAGATTCATTTCTATTCAGTTATAGCTCTTAGACTTTGCTCAGTGTCTGTCTGTGGGAAAAGCATTGTGGGAGAATGTGTCTACTGCAATTGTCTCCAATTGGATGGATCAGGCCTAAGAGCCATTTAGGCCTAAACTGGCGTTAAACACACTGAAATTGGGAACACATTGGGGAGTCACAGACAACTGCAAGCAGGCATGGAAAAATGTGAGGGTTTGTCAGGATGTGGACAATATTTCTGTCTCGTTTTTTAAATGTTACGGAACATTTCTATTTCGAATAAATGCTGTTCTGTTTCTATTAAACATAAAAATGTTTTTTTTTTAATAAAAGCTAATTGCCTTCTTTCGTAATCTGCAGTCTTTTTTGAGATTTTTTTTTTTTTATTTAAGAGGAAAAAACATTCAGTGTTATTATAATAAATTATCTTTAAATCCTAAATTGACTGACCCAACACTAACCCATAACTTAGTATCATCATATGTTGTTTCAGCAAACAAACTGAGAACAACCATCTATTCTCTGTCTTACATCTTGCTGCATACAGCAAATTACATGACTCAGAGAGCAACAAAAGGTGGATTAAAGCTGAGATACTCCAAAAAAAAAAAAAATGAAAAATGGAAGATTTAAATACAGTTTTTGGTTCACACCACCAAATGCAACAACAGCACACACACACTCACAAATCCCCAATTAAAGGCCAGGTCTTGGCCTGTCTTGCTGGCAGTGCAGTGTTAACTTAATGCAGCGTGAAAAAATCATTATGCTGCACCACAGATGGGGCCAGTCAAGCAGAGGGACCCTTGTGCTCCTCTCAGATGGACATTTGACCATGAACCCTGCTAAAGAGACCATAGCTGCAAGACTAACTGTGCAAACCTGACTGAAAGATACCACTGAGAAACCATGGGCTAGTATAGATAACAAGTAGGTTGAAATTTAATTGTTTTGGTTTACATTGTTTTTACTGGCTGTGTAGTTCTGAATGACCCATAAGACTATAAAAGTTGTCCAGTTTTGCTGACTTCTTTGAGATGAGCTTTTTGAAAGTTTTGCTGATATGATGTCCTTGATAACCTTTCCACCTCACTGGCCTTGGGGGCCCAAGCATTAAAGGACATGTAAACATATTTTTAAGGCACCATAAAACTCAAGAAAGTTAAAGCACATGCTTTCGTCCATTTTAGAGTTTTATTACAGTGCAGGAGGCATGTTCCATTTGAGCTTTTAAATACAACTAAGTGCTTGAGAGTGGGTAGTAATGGACTATTAATAGTACTACTGAAGAAACGACTAATAGTCGAGTTACCCACCACAAAAAAAATAAATAAATAAATAAAAACAGAAATCAGATATAATGAAACTGCAAGAGCTGTTTGCCTGTCCAAAACTTGCCATCTAAATGATAAAGTGCGCTGATTGGGTTTATATGGAGGCCTGTTTCCACCATTGAATAAATAATACTAATTAAAAAAAGTTATTGCAACCTTTTATCTCACAATTCAGACTGTTTATTTTATGTAATTTTTTTTTTTTTTTCCAGAATTTGGTGATACTAACTTGCAATTCTGACTTTTTTCTCGCAAATGCGAGTTTGTATTTCACAATTCTGACTTTTGCTTGTGAATGTGAGTTTGTATTTCGCAATTCTGACTTTTTCTTGCGAATGCGAGTTTGTATTTCGCAGTTCTGACTTTTTCTCGCAAATGCGGGTTTGTATTTCGCAGTTCTGACTTTTTCTCGCAAATGCAAGTTTGTATTTTACAATTCTGACTTTTGCTTGTGAATGTGAGTTTGTATTTCGCAATTCTGACTTTTTCTCGCAAATGTGAGTTTGTATTTCACAATTCTGACTTTTGCTTGTAAATGTGAGTTTGTATTTCACAATTCTGACTTTTGCTTGTGAATGTGAGTTTGTATTTCACAATTCTGACTTTTGCTTGTGAATGTGAGTTTGTATTTCGCAATTCATACTTTTTCTCGCAAATGTGAGTTTGTATTTCACAATTCTGACTTTTGCTTGTAAATGTGAGTTTGTATTTCGCAGTTCTGACTTTTTCTCGCAAATGCGGGTTTGTATTTCGCAGTTCTGACTTTTTCTCGCAAATGCAAGTTTGTATTTCACAATTCTGACTTTTGCTTGTGAATGTGAGTTTGTATTTCGCAATTCTGACTTTTTCTCGCAAATGTGAGTTTGTATTTCACAATTCTGACTTTTGCTTGTAAATGTGAGTTTGTATTTCACAATTCTGACTTTTGCTTGTGAATGTGAGTTTGTATTTCACAATTCTGACTTTTGCTTGTGAATGTGAGTTTGTATTTCGCAATTCATACTTTTTCTCGCAAATGTGAGTTTGTATTTCACAATTCTGACTTTTGCTTGTAAATGTGAGTTTGTATTTCGCAGTTCTGACTTTTTCTCGCAAATGCGGGTTTGTATTTCGCAGTTCTGACTTTTTCTCGCAAATGCAAGTTTGTATTTCACAATTCTGACTTTTGCTTGTGAATGTGAGTTTGTATTTCGCAATTCTGACTTTTTCTCGCAAATGTGAGTTTGTATTTCACAATTCTGACTTTTGCTTGTAAATGTGAGTTTGTATTTCACAATTCTGACTTTTGCTTGTGAATGTGAGTTTGTATTTCACAATTCTGACTTTTGCTTGTAAATGTGAGTTTGTATTTCACAATTCTGACTTTTGCTTGTGAATGTGAGTTTGTATTTCACAATTCTGACTTTTGCTTGTAAATGTGAGTTTGTATTTCACAATTCTGACTTTTGATTGTAAATGTGAGTTTGTATTTCGCAATTCATACTTTATCTCGCAAATGTGAGTTTGTATTTCACAATTCTGACTTTTGCTTGTAAATGTGAGTTTGTATTTCACAATTCTGACTTTTTCTCGCGAATGTGAGTTTGTATTTCACAATTCTGACTTTTGCTTGTAAATGTGTTTTTCTATTTCACAATTCTGACTTTTTCTCGCGAATGCAAGTTTGTATTTCACAATTCTGACTTTTGCTTGTGAATGCGAGTTTGTATTTCACAATTCTAACTTTTGCTTGTGAATGCGAGTTTGTATTTCACAGTTCTGACTTTTTCTTGCAAATGCGAGTTTGTATTTCACAATTCTAACTTTTGCTTGTGAATGCGAGTTTGTATTTCACAGTTCTGACTTTTTCTCGCAAATACGAGTTTGTATTTTACAATTCTGACTTTTGCTTGTGAATGCGAGTTTGTATTTCACAATTCTGACTTTTGCTTGTGAATGCGAGTTTGTATTTCACAGTTCTGACTTTTGCTTGCAAATGCGAGTTTGTATTTCACAATTCTAACTTTTGCTTGTGAATGCGAGTTTGTATTTCACAGTTCTGACTTTTTCTCGCAAATACGAGTTTGTATTTTACAATTCTGACTTTTGCTTGTGAATGTGAGTTTGTATTTCACAATTCTGACTTTTGCTTGTAAATGTGTTTTTCTATTTCACAATTCTGACTTTTTCTCGCGAATGCAAGTTTGTATTTCACAATTCTGACTTTTGCTTGTGAATGCGAGTTTGTATTTCACAATTCTAACTTTTGCTTGTGAATGCGAGTTTGTATTTCACAGTTCTGACTTTTTCTTGCAAATGCGAGTTTGTATTTCGCAATTCTGACTTTTGCTTGTGAATGCGAGTTTGTATTTCACAGTTCTGACTTTTGCTTGTGAATGTGAGTTTGTATTTCACAGTTCTGACTTTTTCTTGCAAATGCGAGTTTGTATTTCACAATTCTAACTTTTGCTTGTGAATGCGAGTTTGTATTTCACAGTTCTGACTTTTTCTCGCAAATACGAGTTTGTATTTTACAATTCTGACTTTTGCTTGTGAATGTGAGTTTGTATTTCACAATTCTGACTTTTGCTTGTAAATGTGTTTTTCTATTTCACAATTCTGACTTTTTCTCGCGAATGCAAGTTTGTATTTCACAATTCTGACTTTTGCTTGTGAATGCGAGTTTGTATTTCACAATTCTAACTTTTGCTTGTGAATGCGAGTTTGTATTTCACAGTTCTGACTTTTTCTTGCAAATGCGAGTTTGTATTTCACAATTCTAACTTTTGCTTGTGAATGCGAGTTTGTATTTCACAATTCTAACTTTTGCTTGTGAATGCGAGTTTGTATTTCACAGTTCTGACTTTTTCTTGCAAATGCGAGTTTGTATTTCACAATTCTAACTTTTGCTTGTGAATGCGAGTTTGTATTTCACAGTTCTGACTTTTTCTCGCAAATACGAGTTTGTATTTTACAATTCTGACTTTTGCTTGTGAATGTGAGTTTGTATTTCACAATTCTGACTTTTGCTTGTGAATGTGAGTTTGTATTTCACAATTCTGACTTTTGCTTGTGAATGTGAGTTTGTGTTTCGCAATTCTGACTTTTGCTTGTGAATGTGAGTTTGTATTTCACAATTCTGACTTTTTCTTGCGAATGCGAGTTTGTATTTCGCAGTTCTGACTTTTGTTTGTGAATACGAGTTTGTATTTCACAATTCTGACTTTTTCTTG
Source organism: Garra rufa (assembly GCF_049309525.1). Classification (NCBI taxonomy): domain Eukaryota; kingdom Metazoa; phylum Chordata; class Actinopteri; order Cypriniformes; family Cyprinidae; genus Garra; species Garra rufa. The sequence continues at coordinate 52,974,993 of NC_133367.1, read as the reverse complement.
CAAATGCAAGTTTGTATTTCGCAGTTCTGACTTTTTCTCGCAAATGCGAGTTTGTATTTCACAATTCTGACTTTTTCTTGCAAATGCAAGTTTGTATTTTGCAATTCTGACATTTTTTTTGTGAGATAAAAACTTGCATTTGCGAGAAAAAACTGGCAATTCTATTTTTTTTTCTTGTAATTGTTAATTTATATCTCGCAATTCTGAATTGTGAGACATAATCCTGCAATTGTGAGTTATAAACTCCAATTCTGAGGTAAAAAAAAAAAAAAAAAAAAGGTCCCACTTTACATTAGGTGGCCTTAACAAATATGTACTTACATTTAAATTAATAATTTGGTACAGTGTACTTATTGTGTACATACATGTTTTTACATTGAATTTATATATTTTAAAAAAAACTATATGTAATTACATTTGTGATTAATTTCTGTAATTACCACTATTGAACCAACCCTTACACCCTAACCCACCCTTAAACCTACTCATACCACCAAACCTGCCCCTAACCTTACCCATATCCCACCTTAATAGAAGCAGAAGCGTTTTGCAATGCAATATGACCACATTATGTACATTGTACTTTTTTAAGTACATAATAATTAAGGCCACCTAATATAAAGTGTGACCAAAAAAAAAAAAAAAAAAAAAAAACTGATATGCTCTGAGAAGAAAAAAAGGCAGAATTGTAAGTTTATATCTGTCAAATCCAACTTTATTTCTCAAAATTACAAGACATAAACTCACATTTCAAAATTCTTTATAACTCACAATTGCAAGTTTATATCAAACAATACTGAGGAAAAAAAATAGAATTGTGAGAAAAATAAAGTTGGATTTGTGAGTTTTTTTTTTTTTTTTTTTTTTTTTTTTTAGTGGCGTAAACCAGCTTTCATAGGTTTAGCAAATTGCTAGTGCACTGAAGTAGAAAAAAGTCATGGTAATATGAAACTCATCAAAATAACCTAACAAATTTCAACTTCATTTTTTTAAGTTTTGAGTGAGCTGAATATAATTTAAGTTGAAGCTGACTTGTACAGCCAAATTAATCAAACTTAAAACATTAAGGCAGCAACTTATTGTAAAGTAATATTTCACCCAAAAATGAAAATGTGCTGTTAATTTACTCAGGTTATCCAAGATGTAGGTGACTTTGTTTCTTCACAGTAAAGATTTTTAGCTAAAACTGTGCTCCTTGTTGATGCATATAATGCAAGTCAATGGCTACCTTCATTTCGAGTCTGTCAGATGTCTTAAAGTGAGTTTTAGTAACTTGTAGATCTGTGCTGCTTGAGACGTCAACTGTTTCAGATGCTTTAGTCCAATTTAGTGAACTGATTCATCAGTTTGCTAAAAAGAATTGGTTCAAAAGAATGATTTGTTCATAAATTAAACATCTCTCCATACCTTTTGCCTGAGGTTCTGGATTACATGTAATAAAATTATAAATAATGTTCCGTTTCTTGCACAGACCAATTGTTTCGCTTCATAAGACCTCAATATATCGTCAGGAGTAATGGGTATTAATTTGGTGTTGCCTGTATATGCTTTTTTGAGTCTTAAAATGGCAGTAGCTATTGACTTGGATTATATGAATGACCAAGGAACACAGTTTCAACAAAAAGTCTTCTTTACTGTCCTACTGAAGATGGCCCGAGGGTGAAAAAATTAACAGTTAGTATTAATTTTTGAGTGAACTGTCCTTTTAACCCTTAAACGCATGACTGTTCCGCCAATCGTTATTACATATTCGGGTCTTTAGCGACCCGGACCTATATATCCAGCACGGATGGATCTCTAACTTCTGCAATAGCAAAAAACTCTCTTGATATTTCAAGAACAATTACAGAAGAATAAAATAGAGCAACTTAGAAGGGTTCAATTTGAGCAGGTGATTTTACCATTGCCGTCATCCTCAAAGTGCATTCCCACAGTACATTCAGCATCTGGCTCATATTCGGAATCTTAACCATATTCTCAAAGCTATCGTTTTCAATGACTTCATAGTCAATATTTTGATCGCTGGTGGCTTATTTACCATGTCCACCATCAAATAACAGTGACATTTTTATTTCATTGCATACAGTAATAGCTTTGCAGTAAAGCCATTCAAACCAGTTCAATTTGTAGATGATATTCTGTTGTTTTATGCCTGCGATAGTTATGAGTGAAACATCACGTCATTACTGTCTATGAAACAGTGCCACCTCGAGGAATAAATGTGAATTGCACATATTGAGTCATTAGATATTTACATTTTTTTCCGCACAAAAAATATACTTAAACTATTATACACCTCGGGTCTCTAGCGACCCTATACACTTTGTACAAAAAAAAAAAATCGGAAAACAAATATTATTTTATATTTTGTTATTTATTTTTCTTGTTATATTGTTTATAATGAATAGATTAAGGAATACTAAGAAAGTTGATATCAAACATGATGTTAAGAGTGCTTTTTTGAGTCACTTACTTTGCACTTACATTGGAATACATCTTTTTATGTGATTATTTTTAATAAAATATGGTTAAAATGTACTGATGAATGCACTGGCAAACATCTCCGGTGATCTAAAGCATACTTGTATATTGTGCCTTGACAAGGGGTTTGTAATTGATTTGCTGTATACTAGCATCCCAGAATCATGTTTCACAGCGATGTGCTTACATCCTCGTCACATCTTTACCTCAGCTATGCTAAATCAACTCCGCACCTGGCAAAACACACAGTGTCCCGTATTAAACTTAGTGACTAAGGCATTTTTATTTTCCAGCAGTACTGCATTTGAACCCTGATAGCGTCTCAGTGAACCTATGAGAAAGCCTCGCCGTTTACAATTCGGGCCAAGATGGTTGAGCGCTAGTTTATTAGCTCGTTGGATGGTTCGAGTGTTTCCATAAAAGTGAATTACAGCCTACGTCATAGGAGTTAAATTCTATTTACAATGTTTTTTATGCAGTTTGTTTGTCATTTTACACAGAGCATTATTGTTCAGGGAAACTTACTGACTGCATTTCTGGCTTTCAGCAGCATTTGCCATGTAAGTCCCACTGGTGTTTAGCCACTTGGTGGCAAAGGTGGGTCACATTTCACAGTTACAGGCTTTGGAAGCATTTTAGGTCCCACAGCAGGGACGGGGTAATAACTTTTACATGTAAACCTTGTTTTGCCTTGATATATCTCTATGCAGAATGCAATATAACTGCTGTGGCTGAGCAGGACAGCGCTTGTGTGCATGAACGTATCCAAACGCTCAAAATAATTGCTGTTTTGTCCTTTGGTGCGAGCCAACAAAAGCAGAACAAGAGAGAGGCATTGCTGCGTGTCTCCAGATACGATCAAATGCTGTATAACCTCAGCCCAGTGCTGTTTTATAAGTCTGTCGGCGTAGTATATTATGAGTCCATCATGGGAGGTCCAGACGTGTGGAGATCAGAGATGCTGGATTTCAACTAATTAATTGGTTTATCTTAGTTTTTATGTTTGTTATTTGTTTTTTTTTTGTGTGTGTGTGTGTGTTTGATCAACCCTCTGTTGTAATACATCAAAGTGGGTCGGGTTATTCTTTTGTGAGCTTTGAGACGAAAAATGTATATAATTCTGTGTAGCATAACTGCAGGCTTGATCAGAGGAGTGCTGGTTTTGTCAGACGTGGGGTTACGTAAAACATTGTGATATACTTGTAAATATACATGTACATAGAAATCTTTTAAAACAATGTCAAAGTCATCACAGTTTATTATTATTATTATTATTATTATTATTATTATTATTATTGTTGTTGTTGTTGTTGTTGTTGTTGTTGTTGTTATTATTTAACTGAAAATTTATTTTTATCCTTTTTGACTTCACAATTAAGTCATAATATAATACTAATATTATTAGATTGAAAGTATTGCATTCCGTTACTTTATTTAGTATATTACAAATTGCTTATGTAATAATGTGATTAATAATGTAAATTACTATAATTATTTACTTTAAAATTTAAAGTAATTTAAAATTACTTTACAACTATGTTACATACTAATGCATGTATTCATTGTATTATCATAATTTCTTAATTTTTGTTTATTATAATTATTTGCAATTTCATACACTTTTAAAATATTATATTTTTAATGCAATATTACTAATATATATATATA
>NC_133367.1:52958344-52968344 GCF_049309525.1 Garra rufa | reverse complement strand
TGTGTGTGTGTGTGTGTGTGTGTGTGTGTGTGTGTGTGTGCGGTTTTTAAGCTAAAAGAAAAGTCACTGTTACAGTAAAGCACTTACAATGGAAGTACACAAGGCCAGTCAGTAACATTAAAACTGTATTTGTATATTTATATTATTTAAGCTAAAAGTCTCTAGTCTCTAGTTAATAATTTATTTAAAATAATGTCATTTAAATTATTATTAATAATAATAATAATAATAATAATAATAATAATAATAATAATAATAATAATAAAAAAGTAGTTGTTGTTAACTAAAACTATAAAAAATCCTTCTTAGTAATTAAAATTAAGGTAAAATAAAAATAAAATGTAAATAATACATGAATAATAATAATAATAATAATAATAATAATAATAATAATAATAATAATAATAATAATAATAATAAATATTAATAAATACAAATTAAGCTAAAAACAAATATTAAAAATAAAATAATACAACATTTTAAAAATTACAAAAGCACATACAGTTACTCAATTACTCAATTAAATGATTAAATTAAAGATGATGATGATGATGATGATGATGATGATGATGATGATGATCATAATAATAATAATAATAATAATAATAATAGTTGCTGTTGTTAACTAAAACTGAAACTATTACAGATCTATTTCAGTAATTCAAATTAAGGTGAAATACACAAAAAACATTATTAAATTACAATAAACTGAAGTAAAAAAAAAAAAAAACTAAAACTAAAAATTAAATAAAAATTAAGCTAAACACTTCTATTGTTTTTATACTGAACAAACCATATTTTAACTAAAAAACAAACGCACAAATAGCACATGAAAATAGACGATATTTAATAATAATAATAATAATAATAATAATAATATATTATTTAAAATAAAAAGTAGTTGTTGTTAACTAAAACTATTAAAATCCTTCCCAGTAATTCAAATGTGAAATAAAATAAAATTTGAATAATACACAAATGAATACTACTACTACTAATAATAATAATAATAATAACATAAAAAATAATGGTTAACTAAAACTAAAACTATTACAAATCTATTCCAGTAATTCAAATAAAAATAAAAAAACATAAACAATACACAAATAAAACATTAATAAATTAGTAATTTAGTAAAAACAAAATAATTAAAAACTAAAACTAAAAAAAAAAACTAAACACTATATCTTTCTTGCACAAATGCATCTATGCACTCCAGAAGGCCTTTATTAACACCCCAGAGCTGTGTGGAGCACTTTTAGGATGGATTTATGCACTTTATTAAACTTCAAAATCTCAACACCCCTTTCACTGCCATTATAAAGCTTGGAATAGCCAGGATGTTTTTAAAATATACATCCAATTGTATTTGTCTGAAAAAAGAAAGTCGTATACATCTAGGATGTCTCGAGGGTGAGTAAATCATGGGGTAATTTTAATTTATGGGTGAACAATCCCTTTAAAGTAGATTTAACATTATTACAAAGTGCATTTTTTAAAAGTCTACTCTTTAAGTACACTTAAATGGTCTTAATTTCATTAATATAATCAGCAAGTGATTTATATATATATATATATATATATATATATATATTAAAAACACCTATTTTTCATCTAACTTCATTAGCCCGATCAATGGAAACCGGCCCTACTTCTAGCTCATTTCAGCAAACCACCTTAAGCTGCTTTAAACGTTTTTCCTCAGGGGTTTTGTGTTTTGTTTATGAATGTTTTATGCTTACATTTGTTCTTTTGACTCTCATTTCCTGGTGAAGCGGCCTGTCTCCACCCTTGTTTTGTCACACACAATGATGTGTGTGGACAGAAGAGGAAATGAGAATGAATTATCCGACAGCGTTTCTCTCAGCGCGATGACGGCATGGGCAAACGCAATGCATCTCAATGGGATACGCTGCTTTCGGCGTGAGCGTCCCTGAATCTATGACCAATTCATTCTCAGCCATCAGTCACTGCGCTGCGTCCTACTCTCAGCCTGTGTTTGGACAGGTGTGTTTGTGTTTGGACCTTGTCCTTTTAACCTTTTAAAAAGGTAAGTCAAAGGAGTGCTCTGCCCGGTTCATTCATTCTATTAAAAGTCTCTTTAAAAGCCATTGTCAGTGTATTTACATTCACGTGTTTGACCAATCAAGCTAACGGCTAATAATCAGGTGACTCACAGTACTTCAAACCAACCGGATGACCTTTATATCTCATTTCACGGCTAAAATCGATGCATCAGAGGCTTAATATACTGGCTTTCTTCAAGCACACACGGAGGGCCGACTGCAACAAAAAGCAGACGCTGGCGCTAAACAAAACCTCCTGCGGCTAACACCCCTGAGCGGACAACATGTCATACACCGCCTCAAGAGACAGCATTCGGGCTCTGTGTCATGTTAACAACAACTCGACACGTGTACCACGGTAAAGAGGAGAGGGACTGGTAGAAGACGTGGACTGGGTGTATTTTGACTTCAGATATACATGAAGCTAGCTAAGCTGTAGCTACTAGTAAAGTTTATCATGTAAAGGCTAGCATGGATAGCTGACTGCTTGCACTATAGAAAGGTTGAAATTTGGGCTGTCATGATTTTGCACTACATGTAATCTATAGAAATGACCACAATAACAATATTACATTATTTAAATATTACAATTACTGTCAATACTGTTATATTGTGACGCCCTAATTAACAAGATAACATTGTCCATACTGGTATATCACGACACACCTAATTAACACAATAATGATATTTATTTATTTAAATATCACGATTAGCATTAATACCGATATATTACCGGTACACACAATAATGATATTTCTTTATTAAAATATTATGATTATCATTAATACCGAAATATTGCGACACTCCTAATTAACACGATAACAATATTTCATTGAATATCACGATTATCTTCAATACCGATATACTGTGATGTGCCTAATTAACATTATAACAATATTACATTACATTGTTACCATCAATACTGGTATGTCAATTAACACGATAACGATATTTCATTATTTAAAAATCACTGTTACCGTCAATACCGGTATATTGCAGTTCCCCTAATTAACATGATAACGATATTTCTTTATTTAAATATCACAGTTAGTATCAATACGATATATTGCAACACCCCTAAATTAACACAATAACCATATTTCATTACTTAAATATCATGATTAGCGTCATTATCACGACAACCCTAATTAACATGATAACAATATTTCTTTGTTAAAAATATCACGATTAGTATCAATACCGATATATTGTAACACACCTAATTAACACAGTAAGCATATATCATTACTTAAAGGTGCAGTGTGTAGATTTTTGCGGCATCTAGCAGTGATGTTGTGAATTGCAACCAACGGCTCCCGTCCACCGCTCACCCCTCCCTTTACAGAAGCTACGGTGGCCCACACGGGATTAGGATGTCGTCGTTTTAGACAGCAAAGAGTAATGAGGTTTCTTTTAAAACATGAATTAAGGAATTATATTTACTTAATAATTCAATAAAACAATGTTATTATGAATATTACAGTTACTTGTTCAACGTGTTTTTCCGCTAGAGCAACAGTGATGAAACGCGATATGTAGAGCAGTTTGTCCGTTTAGGGCTACTGTAGAAACAATACGACGACTTCCATGTGAGGGGACCCGCGGTGTATGTAGATATAAACTGATAATTCTAAGGTAATGAAAACATAATGGTTCATTAAGTAAGGTCTTTATACACCCCTGAAACCATAGTTATGTATACTATATTGCATTTCTGTCTAGAGATCATCTTAAATATTACACATTGCACCTTTAAATATCACGATTAGCGTCAGTACCGATATATCGCGACACCCCTAATTAACATGATAACAATATTTATTTGTTGAAATATCACAATTAGTATCAATACCGATATATTGTGACACACCTAATTAACACAGTAAGCATATTTAATTACTTAAATATCACGATTAGTGTCAGTACCGATATAGTGCGACAACCCTAATTAATATAATAACAATATTTCTTTGTTGAAATATCACGATTAGTATCAATACCGATGCATTGGGACACACCTAATTAACACAATAACCATATTTCATTACTTAAATATTACGATTAGCATCAGTACCGATATATCGCTAAACCCCTAATTAACACAATAACGATATTTCATTATTTTAATATCCTTGTTAGCAACAGCACTGGTATATTGCGAGGCCCCTAATTTAAATGATAACGATATTGTCAATATATATACAATATCCCGACACCCCTAATTAACACGGGAAGCCTGAGTCCCTGGTCGAGATGGCCGCCAAACTGGAGCCCCAGGCCAAGATGGGTGCTGCGTCAGATTTCACAACAAGGAAGGCTGTCACGCATGAATCCAGTTGCTTCGTCATGGCCAGGAGTGCCGTTCCATGTTCTAACAAATCCAGTTCCTTCGTTATGGTCAGTAGAGCCATTCCCTGCTCTAACAAATCCAGTTCCATCATCACGGCCAGGAGTGCCGCTCCTTGCTCTAACAAATTTAGTCCCCCAGACATGACCAAGAGGGTTGCTCCCACCATGAAGCCTAAATCCCTAATCCGGACTCCTGCACTCCCAGAGTCCACGCCTCCAGAATGCCTTTCAGAGTGCCCTTTAGTGTCCGCGCCCCCAGAGCACCCTCTAGAATCCACGCCTCCAGGGTACCCTTCAGTGTGCACATCCCCAGAGCGCCCTTTAGAGTCCGTGCCTCCAGTGCACCCTTCACTGTCTGCGCCTCCAGTGTGCCCTCCAGAGCCCGCTCCTTCTGAGCACCTCCTCCTAAACACCCATTTAAACACGCTCCTCCTGAGTGTCCTCCAGAGCCCGCTCTTCCTGAGCACCTACCAGTGCCTGCTCCTCCTAATCGCCCTCTAGAACCCGCTCCTCCTGAGTGTCCTCTAGAGCCTGCTCCTCCTGAGTACCCTCCAAAGATCATTCCTCCTGAGCACTCTCCAGTGTCCTTTCCTCCAGAGCCCCCTCCTGAACGACCGGGGCCACCCTTGCTCCCTAAAGGCCAGAGCCACCCTGGCTCCCTGAAAGGCAGGCGCCATCCTTCCTTACCAACAGGAGCTCCTTTTGGCGCGGCCTTCCGAGAAGGGGAGGTACTGTCACAAATCCGCCAGCCACACCCTCCTCACCAGCCTCATTACCACATTCACAATCACCAGATTATTAATCACGAACACCTGCATCCAATAAAAACACATTCACCTCAGTTTCTAGTCGGCTGGTCTCAAGGTTAAATGCTCACTCATTACCTGGACACTTACCTGTTTTGATCCTCTCCAGTCTTTTAGCTGTTGGATACCTTTCTACAAACCAGATAAGAATTGTTTGATTCTGTATTGGACTAGTATCTGGACTGTGGATTTCTATCTCCGGTCACTGTCTGTCCTTTGCTTTGTTGTGACAACCTGTATATTGCAATGCTCCTAATTAATACAATAACGATATTATCATTAGTATGGGTACATTGCAATGCTCCTAATTAACACGATAAAGATTTGTTTTTATTTAAATATCACGACTTTTACATAGTTTTTATTTTAGTTAGGCCGCAACTGGCTATTATGCCAGTCTTCGATTTACTGCCACCTAGTGGTGTGGATGTATTATCACGCAAAACAATGACTTAAATATAAACAATGCGGCATTCCTATTAAAAATGATCGATTTCTTCTGGAAACAACAGTGTCCAATATTAGGAGAGTTACTGGGTAACTAATATTCATCTGGTAATGTGATTTCAACATGTTTGTCCCCATGAACATGTACGATAAAGACCATTTTAGGCTACTGATATGACTAAAGTTTTCATCTAATGTGAGTCTACATGATTAACTTTTCGAAAGTAATATTCATTCATACATAACAGTTTTTAAATGATGTCGTTCACCTTTAAATTGTGCTAACATACAATCATTGTTCCCATCAGCAGTTATTACATTTCCCGGGCTCATAATCGTTCATCCAAACGTAATAGCTCTCTCCGTATCTGAAATGACTTCCCTTTATGGCCAACGTCACCACGGCTGCTCGTTTTTCAAGCCCTCCTCTTCAAGCACCTGACTCTTCAATCCGTACAAATTCAGATGGATAAAATTAAGCACCTTTTTTCAAACCGCTAATCCTTTTTCACTCAGAAACAGGTCACAGAATAGAGGCAAAATGGCTTGCGAATGTCATTACATGTTGACTTATTCATCTTATTAGTTAGCGTGAACTCCGTAGCCCTACATGGACTGGGTTATTCAGGTTTTTCAGCCTAATAATGAGTGTCACGTCCCTTACACTTTCAGTCGTTGGTTAATGAAAGTGCCTCGAGACCAAATGTAGAAGTTTTTTATCTTAATCCAATGATGTTGAGAAGAACATTATCATTAGGAGGAGTTATTACAGTCCATTCACACGCTGGCCTTTATCAACGTTTGAGATAAATCAAACACATGTCCTGGTAACGTTCAGGTTCATGCGGTGTTAATGAGAAAGCTGCTGTTCCTCTCGTTTGCTGATCCGCTCCACTCATTCGGACTGGGCTTTTTTTCCACTTCTTTTCCGGCTGACCTCTCCCAAACTCGCTGGCAGATTAGTTGTGGGCTCCCTCGGGGAATACAGAGGGCCAGTGTTGCAAATTTGTCACCCAGAGTGTTAAAAATCCCACAGGAATGTTAATCTTTCTGGTCTCCTCACACACTCCAGTAATCTACCTACTGCCTCCAAGAAACCCGGCGGGCCCATTCCCACCGCATTACAACACCACCGCACATCAACGGATTTCTTTAACTCTCAAAAGTATTTGGAGTGCATTTCGGAAAGACACAACCAAGTTATTTCGATTGTTTCAATAAATAAATAAAGAGTTTTTTTTTTTTTTTCAAAAACGGATAACTCAGTTTTTTATGTTTATTATGTTATCATGTTTTTTAGTGTGTTTAATAGTGTTAGTTAGCTGATTTTTTTTTGTTATGCTTACTTACTTACTTTTTTGTTACTTTATATCAAAATAACCCAACTGCAGTTAGATTAAGATTAATTTTAATGCACAATGAAAAAAACTTGATTTTTGAAAATTGTTAAAAACAGAGTTATCTAATTTTGCAAATGAACTCTTCAAATGATTATGCGTATCCTTGTCTCACAACGAAATGTCATATTTAAAAAGTCATATTTCATCTCTAAATTAATTACTGAATGAATAAATAAATAAATAAATAATAATATAATAATTATAATAATTATAATAATATAATAATATATAAGTTAATAATAATAATAATAATAATAATAATAATAATAATAATAATAATTAAATGTTTGCACAATATGTACTGAAATAAAATATACAGAAATCACAGAGTACAATAGAAAAATAAAAGTGAAAAAGGTAAAAATGTTAAATTTAATAATAATAATAATAATAATTATTATTATTATTATTATTAACTTATATATTATTATATTATTATAATTATTATTATTATATTATTGTATTATTAATATATTATTATATTATTGTGCAAATGTTTAAATTAAATTAAATTAAATTAAATTAAATTATTATAACATTTAATAATTTAGTTTTTTCAATTTTTATTATTCTCAGTGGTGACTCTTGTAGATTTTTAAGTAATTAATGTGCAAACTTAAAAATGTAAGTATTTAAGTATTTATTTATTTATTTATTTTAACATTTTACTTGTTTTATTATTATTATTATTATTATTATTATTATTATTATTATTATTATTATTATTATTATTATATGGTGATTTCAAAATATTATTTTAAGGACCAAAAATCTTTTTATATTCAATAAAATCTATCAAATATTCAATTCTATTCTCAGTGGTGATTCTGAGATTTTTTATTTAGTAAATAGTATATTTATATTTATTATTATTATTATTATTATTATTATTATTATTATTGTTATTATTTATTTTTATGTAACAAAAACACTGTTTTAAGAACCAAAATCACCTTTAACATATTTTAAATACACTTTATTATTGTAATATTAATAATATTTAGTAATGTCTAATTTATCATTAAACATTTAATCTTTTTTTAATAATCACCATTATTATTATATTATTAATACATATTAATGTATAATTTCTTATTAAATATGTATTTAAAATAAACATAATTTATTACATAATAATGTTTATATTATTACACTTTACTTTTAATTTATTATTAATTTACTATTACAAGAAAGTTTGTTTGAAGCAATATGTGATTTAGTTAATTATGAAGTTTTTATTCATTTATTTATTTATTTTGTTTGTTTTTTGTTTGTTTGTTTGTTTGTTTGTTTAGTAGTTAGTGAACGTCCCTTCAAATCAGCCTAAACACAATAATGATGTATTAGAATTTAAATATTTTTAAATGTAAAATTAAATATAATACTTTTTTGTCTATTATAGTAATGAGTTGTTAAAGTACAAACCTGTGTTTAATTGTCACGAAGAAAATGAATAAAATAAAACAAAAGTATATTAAAAGTCTCTTTTTGTAAACTCTTAGTTTTGATCTTGTTGTAAAATATGACCCGAGATGCTAAAGTCTACTATTCACCCATTTGTGGATATTTCTAATACAATCTTCTGTCCACGGATTGCAAAATGCCTTGGAAAATCTAGTGTTATATATACTATCCTGATGTACCCGACTCATATGAATCATGTTTCTTTTACCTATAACCAGTATCACAGCACAAGGACTCACAAGACTCGGTGGAAAAGAGAAGCAGAACGATTTTTAACAGTTTGACCCGCAGATCTGATTGAATGTTTTATGTGGAAAGCAGTCCGTCGGCGTGCTGTGATTCACAGAACATCTCACCCCCTCATAACCCAACCTTTACTAATTCATCACGCCCATCTGTTGTGCCGCACGAGCCTGGCCTCTTTGAGACACATGAATACAGTCGCTGGAAGGGATGACTTCTGTTTTCGGACAGGCCATGGCCCTGATCTTCTGCTCAATGCTTCACAACCCAGAACAGCTCACAGTGACGCTCATTCAAAACCAGTACAATCAACAGCGCTATTCAAAGAAATGCAGTTTTCTGTGACTTCTTAATCATTTTTAACGTTTCATTTGAAAAACAACAGATTTCAACACAATTGACTTCTATAATAATATATGTGTGACGTTAGCAATGCCAAGGCCGTGGCTTCAGTTCTCTGAGAATCAACACGTTTAAACATATGTGCTATGAGAGGCCATGCAATACTGTGAATACAGTCAGAATATAAAATAAACAGCAAGACTAGATTTTACTAGCAAATTAATGTATTATTATTATTATTATTACTACTACTGCGATTATTACTACTATTACAATTACTACTACTATTATTATTAATATTATTACGACTACTGCTACTACTATGATTACTATTACTACGACTATTATTACTATTTGTATTATTGTTACTATGATTACTAATATTACTACTGCTGCTATTATTACTACTTTAGCAATTACTACAACTGCTACTACTATTATTACTATTATTTCAACTATTATTATTATTATTATTATTATTATTAAAATTTTTACTGTTACCAGTACTACTAATGCTTCTATTACTAGTTATTATTATTATCATGACAACTACTATTATTACTACTATTACTACTATTACTACAACTGTTATTATTGTTATTATTGTTACTACTACTTACTTCTATTACTATTATTTCAGCTATTATTATTGTTATTTTTACAACTGCTACTATTACTACTACTACTAATTGTACTATTACTAGTTTTTATTATTATTATTATTATTATTATTATTATAATGACTACTACTATTATTATTACTACTATTACTACAACTATTATTATTGTTATTATTGTTATTATTACGACTACTACAACTACAACTACTACTGCTATTATTACTACTATTACAATTACTACGACGACTACTATTGTAATTACT
>NC_133367.1:52932217-52957844 GCF_049309525.1 Garra rufa | reverse complement strand
ATCTAAAAACATCATATCATCATATTTTTTTTTTATTTTTTTTTTTTTACTTATTATTTATTTATTTATTCTTTTAGTAGCATAAAGGTAATATACATGTATAAAAATACAAAAATAATAACTAAAATATTTTTTAACATTATTACTTAGTATTCATTCAAGTCAGTCAGTCAGACAGTCATTATTTAGAATACAAAAATCACTGTGTAAAATTGTTGCAATTGCAAGATAAATTGACATTGTGAAATACGAAGTTATAATTTTGAACTTTACCGTTCAAACTGTTCAACAGCTGTTTCAATGCCAAATAAGATAACATGTATGTAAAAAAAATATTTCTAAAACAATTACTAACTACAATTACTATGTATATGTATACAGTAATCAACATTCGAAGTGGATCAAAACCTTTCATCAAATTTGTCCTAAAACCAAAAAGAATACCCATTCTTATCTTAGGACAACTTTTGATGAACTTTTTTGATCCACTTTGAATGTTTACTACTGTATATAAATGTAAAGTAATGAAAGTCTCATTCCTGATATCTTATTCACACACACATCATATCCATCCAGCCTGTTTGAAGGCAGCATCACTGGCACAGCCTCGGCCGATTATTAAAGGGCCAGCGAACAGATCTGGGCCTCGTCTCTCCAACCGCGTCTGGCACAGGCAGCAAGGTACGTCCCAACGGCCCTCCAGCCAAAAACGGACCATCCCATCCAGCCTTTGCTTGGCGCAGCACAGCTGAAGTGCCATTGTGACTTAATGGCATTGATGGTGGCGGCCCCTCGATCCCAACGCCGGCCCTGACACGGGCTCTCAGGTACTTACAGCCCGCAGCACAGATGGGGAGCCGTACGTGACAGAGACACCACTTCCAAGTCAATTATCGCAGCGCTAGTCCCGAGCGAGACACCAATCTCGTTTATGCCAAATGCCATCTTTCCCGTTTCTCCCGACGCAATTACAGACATGTATTGGAGGGGTAGGAACGAGAGAAAGACCATTAAAACAGGACCATGTGAATCCGCGCACTTTCTATCTGAATGACTTTAGCTTTTAGCCTTGACAGCCGGATTCAGAAGTTCTTCAAGGGCCTCGCCGGTTTAGACGAAGCCTGGCTTTTATAAGCATTCAGCGAGCGGTCGGGAACGGGGCGCAAAAGCCAGCTTAGATTACACAGATAAAAGGTCACGGAGGCACTCAATCGCTGTCAGAATGCTCCGTTTGTTTAAAGTGTTCTTTCTTCACTTCATTACTCTTCATTGATTTGGTCTCTTTGTGTGCTGGCGTTCTGACACGCACCAATTTGCTGTCATTTTTCCTACAGACATGTTTGCGCTGCCCACTTTTTTTTTTTTTTTGCCCTGGATCTTCTTAAGCATCGTGCTGCAGAATGCAATTATACATGAAAGAAGTATCTTGAAACATCCAGGTGGCTTGTTGTATGGCTTTGAAGGTTAAGAAGAGACTATTTTCTTTTGTAAAGAGCGGTTTAATTGCACTTTTTGAGTGTGTGTATGGACAACCCATAGTTCCCAGAAGAGGAGTGGTTGGTGGTCAATGATGAACTGAATTAGTTCTTCAAGATCATAAAAAGTTAGGAGTAATTAAGATTTCTTTATATTTTTTGAAAGAAGTTCTTGTGCTGCATTTATTCGATCAAAAATACAGACAAAATCTGCTTGTTAGAATGATTTCAGAAGGAACATGTGTCACTAAAGAGTGGAGTAATGATGCTAAATATTCAGCATTGTAATAATGATAATAATAATAATAATAATAATAATAATAATAATAATTTATTTACTATTTATTTATTTATTTATTTATTTATTTATTTATTTATTTATGCATGCTTTAATGGGTGTGTTGCAGTAATATAATATCTATCTAAGATATAATATAAGATATAAGATATAATATCTATCTAAACCATCAATATACAATTGTAATTAGTTTGTAATAATATCATGTAATATATAATTATAATTTATTTTTATATTTCTAAAATACTTATAAATGTACAATAATATTAACTGTACTAATTCTATGTTTTTCCTATTTTTTTTAAAACTCAAACATTTCTGTCCACTGCATGTGTGACAGTGCCAAACGTACCGCTGCAATGCACATTTCATCCTGCATAAATCCATGGCAAATAAAGATGAAATGCATCTATAATGCACTTAAATACAGTTAGCAAGATTACATCAAATCCAATTTTTCATGGAGACATTGAAAAGGCAATTGAGATGACACCATAATGGTGGGTTCTGGTGCCCGGCAGGATACGGGGCAGCCAACTGCTCCCACTGATGGAGTCCCTGTTCTGCCGCCATAACATGACAGAAAACTCAATTACCCCTCCTCCCCACCCAACAGAACGGCCTTGTTTACTAGAGATTGATTCTGGCCGGCCCGAGCCAGGGACCAGCTGTCCATCCTTCATAATGGCCTCCGAGGGACCCAGCGCTCCACATCCAGTTAGGCCAATTGTGTCAATATTCATGGCGCCAATAGCTTTATCAAATTAGCGATTTAAAAAAAGAAAGCGATAAATAGAAAATGGATTAATGTTGGAGTGGGATAATTACACACGCTTAAGCACGCACCTTTGCTTGTTATTTATTCTCTCCCGAACATTAATACATCTGCGATGAGGCCGTTTTGGCTGTAATAGCTTTCGTTCGACTCATTGAAATTGATCATTAGACTGCCCTCATAAACCAACATCATAATCTTGTGTCAGACGACCGTTATTTGCACCATATCATTCCTCTCTGCCTCATTTTCTACTGCCCACATGAGTTTATCAGTCATTTTTCCCCAATTAAAATCTCTTTACAACTCCAAATATTTCAGAGAGCACTGAGACATTTTCGGGTAAATAAAATTATATGAAGATAAATTAGACTTTGGTCAGGAAAATACTTCTTGTGATACACAATTTCCTCTTGTCCATTACCAAACATTCATTTTCTTAAAGGAATAGCTCACCCAGAAATTAAAATCACCCCATGGTTTACTCATCCCCAAGTCGTCCTAGGTGTATATGTCTTTCTACTTTCAGACGAATACACCGCGTTCCAAATTATTATGCAAATTGGATGTAAGTGTCATAAATACACAGTTTTTTGTTTTTCAATTAAACTCATGGATGGTATTGTGTCTCATGGCTCTTTGGATCACTGAAATGCATCTCAGACACCTGTGATAAATAGTTTGCCAAATGAGCCCAATTAAAGGAAAAGTACTTAAGAAGGATGTTCCACATTATTAAGCAGGCCACAGGTTTCAAGCAATATGGGAAAGAAAAAGGTCTCTCTGCTGCCGAAAAGCGTCAAATAGTGCAATGCTTTGGACAAGGTATGAAAACATTAGATATTTCACGAAAACGTAAGCGTGATCATTGTACTGTGAAGAGATTTGAGGCTGATTCAGAGCACAGACAGGTTCGTGCAGGTAAAGGCAGAATGAGGAAGGTTTCTGCCAGACAAATTCATCAGATTAAGAGAGCAGCTACTAAAATGCCATTACAAAGTAGCAAACAGGTTTTTGAAGCTGCTGGTGCCTCTGGAGTCCCGCGAACATCAAGGTGTAGGATCCTCCAGAGGCTTGCAGTTGTGCATAAACCTACTATTTGGCCACTCCTAACCAATGCTCACAAGCAGAAATGGTTGCAGTGGGCCCAGACATACATGAAGACTCATTTTCAAACAGTCTTGTTTACTGATGAGTGTTGTGCATCTTTGGATGGTCCAGATAGATGGAGTAGTGGATGGAACATGTCCCAACAAGGCTGCGACCACAAGGAGGTGGCGTTTTTGGCCGGAATCATAGGGAGAGAGCTGGTTGGCCCCTTTAGGGTCCCTAAAGGTATGAAAATGACCTCGGCAAAGTATGTAGAGTTTTTGACTGACCACTTTCTTTCATGGTACAAAAAGAAGAACTGTGCCTTCCGTAGCAAAATCATCTTCATGCATGACAATGCATCATCTCATGCTGCAAACAATACCTCTGTCATTGGCTGCTATCTGCATAAAAGATGAGAAACTCATGGTGTGGCCACCATCCTCCCCTGACCTCAACCAGATTGAGAACCTTTGGAGCATCCTCAAGCAAAAGATCTATGAGGGTGGGAGGCAGTTCACATCAAAACAGCAGCTCTGGGAGGCTATTCTGGCATCCTGCAAACAAATTCAATCAGAAACTCTCCAAAAACTCACAAATTCAATGGATGCAAGAATTGTGATAGCGATATCAAAGAAGGGGTCCTATGGTAAGATGTAACTTGCCCAGTTAGGATGTTTTTGATTGAAATAGCTTTTGATTTCAGTAAATATGACCACCTAATGCTGCAAATTCAGCAAATGCCCATTTTCAGTTCTTTACAACCTATACAATGTTTTAACTCTGTTGTGCATAATAATGTGGAACAGTGCATTTTCAGTTTTTTATTTTTGAAATAAATACTGTTATCATTAGGAGGTTTGTTCAATAAAATTCAAATTATACCCTAATGGTTGATGACTTAAAAATTATACTGACTGTCATCTGCATTGACTAATTATGAAAACCAGAGAAAGATATCATTTGCATAATAATTTGGAACGCGGTGTACAATCAGAGTTATATTAAAAAATGTTCTGGCTATTCCAAGCTTTATAATGGCAGTGAATGGCTGTTGAGATTTTGAAGTCCAAAAAAATGCATCCGTCCATAATAAAAAAAGTGTTCCACATGGCTCCGGCGGGTTAACAAAGGCCTTCTTAAGTGAATCAATGCTTTTGTGTACGAAAAATATACGTATTTAAGCCTTTATAAACCGTAATATCTAGGTCCCACTAACTGTTGTATGCATGTTCAAGTGAATGATGTAGGAAGTAAGCAAACACGGTGATAAATGCGGAAGCGCAGAGGAGAGGGCAAAACAAAACACCGGTCACGAATTAAAAGTGCAAAATGAGGATTTGTATTAAAAAAAAAAAAAAAATGACAGAGGATTTTGATATAAGCCAAGAAGAGATTTGGTTTTACTTAGCTGTAAACAAAACTTGGTTCTCACGAGACTATCATTTTCTTACAGGAGCTTATGCTACGCCTACGTCCTACATCATCTGGCTCTTGTGTAAGGGCATACAACAATTCACAACAACTTGAACATCAATTCACAAACAACAGCTCGAAATCTATGCGGGGAAATCTTTCGCCCAAATTATCAAATTTTGTCAATTCCAATTAAAATGGATTTCGGCCACAGAAATTAGCCAAACAATAGTAAACAGACAACACTTTTTACGTCTGTTTATGAATAAAGATTGGTCTTCCCTGCTGAACAAAACCAGACTAAGCTGGTTTGCTGGTTTTATCTGGTTTAAACTGGAAGGAGCTGATTGTTCCAGCCTGTCTTCCAGCCTGGGAGTCCAGCTGAAACCAGTGAAAGTGAAAGTGGTGACGTTTTGTCAAGTATGGTGACCCATACTCAAAATTGGCCCTCTGCATTTAACCCATCCAAGTGCACACACACAGCAGTGAGAAGTGAACACACACCGGAACAGTGGACAGCCATTGCTCCAGCGCCCGGGGAGCAACTGGGAGTTCAGTGCCTTGCTCAAGGGCACTTCAGTCATGGTATTGAAGGTGGAAAGAGCGCTGTTCATTCACAATCCCCACCTTCAATTCCTGCCGGTGTGGGAATTGAACCAGCAACCTTTGGGTTACCAGCCCAACTCTCTCACCATTAGACCACGGCTGCCCCCAGTTTAGGCTGGTTTTAGCTGCTTTTTTTTTATAGCAGGGTGTTGAAAACAGTTATTTTACGTTATTGTGATGCCAAATCCTTTTCAATCCTATTCAAATTTGACATTGAAGGGGTGCATACAACATATTTGCCCACCGGCAACTTGCAGCACATGCAATTTTCAAGAAAAAAAAAAAAAAAAAAACAACAGTAAATGCAGAACATGTTCACATAGGACACTATTAACACAACTATATGTATGAAACCTTTCAGAAAAATTTGGGCACAAATGGATTAACTGTGAAACATCTAGGGCTGGCCTCAACTAAATCTTTTTCTGGTCGACTAATAGTTTTTCATTTTAAGCATTAGTTGATTATTAGTTGCAAATTTATTAATAAACCATATAAAACATAATAATGAGACATTAATGCCAACATAGCCTAATAAGCGCTCAAGTGCACGCCAAAAAAATAAAAAATAAAAAAAAAAGCTTGACACAGTGCAGCGGCAGCTTTAATAATTTTGAATGTGTCAGGGGAAAAAAAGCAAGGAGACAGCATCTCCGCAGTAGTGGATGCTCCTGTATGCTTGTTACATATGGATAACATCATCAGAGAATATTTATTTTCTATTTGAATTTGTTCATTTAAAAGTAGACATTTCACAAAGTTTAGAAGTTTCAGAGACTGAGACAGCAGAAAGCGCATCCTGTTTGCTTTCATTATTTTACAAAAGCACAATGTTTTTATTTTTTATTTTTCTGCGACTAAGTGACTGATAAAATGTTGGACAACCAAGCCTCTCTCGCCGACTAATAGTTAATTGACTATTAGGGGACAACCAGTGTTGCCACCTTGTGGACAAACTAACTAGTGCAACAATAATGCTGAGGGTATGCAATTTTTCCTCACCAACATTTGAACTTTATTAAGATTAAACAATGAATATATGCAGGCATACTTTCTTTTCTTTTCTTTTTTTTTTTTTTCTGAGCATAACGTGTTTCATCTTCTTTGCTGTTTTAAGTCATTCTGAAGTCTTGCAGTGATCTCGCTTTGCGACCTGAAGAGTTTCACTCAACAGGACTGGATTCACCTCATTTACTGCTATCGGCTCTTTGATGTTTCAAAAGTTTAAACTGTCGGAAGTCTGTGCAGTGTGGGCCTGACAGCCTAATTATCCGAGCAGAAAACAGCCGCTTATTGCAAAACATCTGAATCCACAAGCCTGTTTGAACATGTTGCTATGCTCAGTAGGTGTGGGGGGGGGGGGAGCAAACTTTATGTTTTATGATAAAGTCCTGTGCATGTCTTCAAGACATATAAAAGAGACAGATGCATTCTTTTGCAGTGCATGTCATTTAACACAACGATAGAGGCATTTAAATCATCTTTGTTATGGAAACTCTAGCTTCCTAAGCTATTAGTTGCTGAAAACATAAAGCAATTAAAATACAGACTAGCTAACCTCTTCTTTTCTTTCTTTTTTTTTTTTAATTCAGTGACTCTAAAAATGCCAAGTGGCGTAACTATTAAGTTAAAAGGAACATATTTAGGGGTTCAAGTATGTAGCGCTAAAACCCTATTGTAATTGTTAAAATGGCCAAGGATCAACAATTTCCATGTAAAACTGATTGCGCAGACTAAACGGTAAGTCGTAGAGACTTGAAACTTGGAGGTTTGGTAGTACTCACACCGTCACCAAGGTTCTCCCAATCGGCCTAACGGGGGCGCTACAGTGACCAAAAGTACAATATCGCTTATAACTTCTAAACCGTTAGTCGCGGGCTCAAAGGTCAATCCATGCCTCTGCAAAATTTGAGGGTATTTTGAATTTTTTTGAAAAAACCTTTTTGCAAACAAGTTCATGTTTTTTTTTTATGTTTGTTTGTTTTTTGCCTGATCAGAACAAAACCAGTGCAGAAAGATTCTCTGGAGAGTGAATATCAAAAAACGTTTGTAAGGGATGGGTATACTAAAATGCCTATAACTCTTGAAAGAGATATTTTCATCTAATTCTGAAATCGTGTGTAAGAGCTCAATATGAGGTCACGGTTAAAAAAAAAAAAAAAAAAAAACTTTAGCTACTTGGTGGCGCTATAACAGGGAAAACCCATAAAAAAAATGACTATAATTATGCACATGTTTGTCCAATTACCTTAAACATTAATATGAAATATCTTTGACCAAATTGCTGCAAATTTCTATGAGGACATAATCGTATCCCAACAAACAGGGCCGCCGCCATTAGCCAATGAATTTTGATCACCTTTTAGACAAGGTTAACGGCTGATCAAAACAAAACTTGTTGGACATATTCGACTCATGGCCCTAGAGGTCTGTGAGAACTTGGCCAGTAGTTGGCACTAATGAGTTTTACGCCTCTATAATCACATGGTGTTCCACACATCCACACAATATTCATATCATTTGCTAGATCTCCCCATACTGAGCACCTTTGCCTCAAGAACCACTGACCTGATTCTGGATTATGTTAAAAACATATTTTGTCGAACTAGTCCTAGGTTTTTCGCTCAACATCAATATAAGAACCACAGCACAATTCTCTGGACTCTCTTGATCAATAACTTAAAAAAAAAATGGAAATTTACCCTTTGGGTAGCTATAACAGGGTCATTTAGACAAGGGATGTACCCAAGTATAGCCAAAAGCCTATACATCCTGAGCAAAAACTCAAAACTTCACAAATGTTTAACAAAGATCAGAACATAGGTGGTGCTAAAAATGTTAAAATATTAATTTTCTTATTAAACTGCCTGTATTGGCTGTAAATGGTCTTGTCCATCTATGATCTAAGTGGTTACATCCTTGCTGAATAAAACAAAGTGTTTTGATTCCTTTTTTAACAAATATCACATTCACAATTCATAAATCTCATATATATATATATATATATATATATATATATATATATATATATATTTGTAATTCATAAATATTTGTATAGTACCAAATGACATTTTACAACGTCATTAAAAAAGGTCAAAATGACTTGATATTTTAAGATTTATCGAGTCTTGAGTCTTCATCACAAAATTTTCTGTTTTCTGTTTTTGTCTTGTATGTTTTTCGGACATGTTGGTTGCACAATATGACTTATACATGGTATGACAGTTTGGCAGACAAAAGTTTTAAAACATATTTTCACAAAACTGACAAAAAAAATTAGCTGGTAAAAGTTTGGCACAGAATTCAGATCAAATTCAGTGACTTAATGTCAACAAAACAAAGCAAAACTATTAAATAACGTTATTTTCATCCTTTTTAAAAGGTTTCGTCTTCATTTTGATATCAGGACAGTTGAACCACCCTGACACTTTCACCATTGTCACCCAACAAATATATCAAAATTATGACAAATTTGTATATTTTACATAAACACACTAAAAAGTGAATACGTGTTTACGGTTTCGAGGGGAATCAACCTACAAATTGCTTACTTGTAATTGTCTCTGCATATATATTTAGCACTAATGAAGTAGGTAGAAACAGGACCCCTTCGGGTGGACAGAAGAGATGATGAAGATGCGAACGGGACGATGTCAGGGACAGTTGGTGGAGGTCACTTGCTCTCACCTTGGGAGTTCTTGGCGGAAAATCTCTGACAGGTTTACACATATCCAGCCTCTCATGCACAAATAAACATGCAGACGTCGGACAGCTTGGGGGTTTGGACGCACTCTGTGGGGAATTCCAGGCTAATGCTAATGCCAGTTCATCACTTTAGCAATAGACCAAACGGCCACGAATCTGCAGAGGCTGCATATGGTCCAAGGTTAAAGAGTTATTGGCCTGAGAATGCATATGAATTGACTCTGGCTGAGATTTCATGTTTGCTGTACATATTTGAGCTCCATGGCAGTGACCTTAACAGTCAGCTGGACACATGCATGATACAGACACTGCTAACAGATGATATATTTATCTTCACTGACAGAGATTGTGTTCAGGTAAAAAGCAAACAGAAAGATATATCGTCCAGGCTGATTCTGACTTCAAAACCTGTATCTAAAAATAAATAATAAAATATTATCAAACCAGGGTTGATGTTAATGAAAATAATGTCAATACTGTTAAATAAATACAATTACTTTAAATAATATTATTTAAAAACTGAAACTGTAAATAAATAAACACACTTTAAGTAATAATACAAAAAAGCAATAAATAAATGCATGAATAAATACATTTAAGTAATAATATTTAAAAACTAAAACTGTAAGCAAGTAAGAGAATCAAACAATAAATAAACAACTTACTTTAAGTAATAATATTTAAAAAACTATAACTTTAAGGAAAGAGGTTACTAAGTAAGTAAACAAACTTTAAGTAATAATATAAAAAAAAAAACTAAAACTGTAAACAAACAAGCAAATAAACCTTACTCTAAGTAATAATATTTAACAACATAAACAAACAAACTTACTAAAAGTAATATACAAAACTAAATCTGTAAGTTAGAAAATTTACAATCAATAACATTAAAGTAATAATGATTAAAAACTAAAATTCTAAATAAATAAACAAATGCATTCACGTATTAATATAAATAAGTAAACAAACTTTAAGTAATAATTATAAAAAAATTAATAATGTTTAAAAACTAAAATTGTTAAAAAAAAGCATTTAAGTATTAATATAAATAAGTAACAAACAAACAAACCTTACTCTAGTAATAATTTTCAAAAACTAAAACTGTGAATAAATATGTACATATATACATACATATATCAACAAACAAACAAACTTACTTAAAGTAATATTATAAAAAAAACTAAAACTGTAAGTTAGCAAATAAATAAATCAACTTACCATAAATAATAAATAAATAAATAAATAAATAAATAAATAAATAAATAAATAAATAAACATTTTAACTAACAATATGTGTTAAAGTATTGCATTTTAGGTAGTTGGCAAGTCAACACTTCTCATTTTAATTTAGTTTAAGTTAATAAATGAACTAAAAAACTAAAATAATTAAAACTGAAACCAAAATAAAATTAATTAAAATTATTTATACATTTAAACAAACAAACAAACAAACAAACAATAAAAATACAAAAACATAAAAATTACTAAACCTTTAACTACAAAAAAAAAAAAAAATCATTATATTATTTCCAAAAACAAACAAACAAATATAATCATTCTAAAACTAATATTACTATATAGTAAACTGTTTATCATAGAAAATTTGGCAGTGAAAGTAGAAACCTGAGCCTGCGAAACTCGTGTCATTGTCATTTCCGTATCACAATTTTTGTTTTCACGCAGAGAGTTACATGAATAGTAATCAGGTTGGCTGCAAAGATGCACAATTTATTTACTGTCAAAAAGGTGCATTTTGCATATCTCAGTGAACCAAAAACATCCTCTGTTCCAAGTCTTACGTGCAAGAAATCATACGTGAAAGATGATAAGAGAGAAAGCAGTAGAAATAGTTCCAGCATATATACCCTGTAAAAAGAACAAGCATGAATTACCATGTTTATTAACTGGGTTACAATTAATACAATACAATTAATACAATTAGAGAATTGTTACTTCCATTGCTTTTTTTGGAAGTGAGAAAAAAAAAATTCTTTGGAGAAATCGTCATTTAAACTTGTATTGAACCCAAAATATTTATTTAATCTAATGAACCTTTCAAGTCAAAGCAAGCTTTATCCCTTGTTTTCAACACATTAAATGCCAAGTGTAAATGCATCCATTATGATCGGATCACTAAAGCTGTTTTATGTCTGTTTGACAAAAGCGTTGAGGATACCACATTGTCAGAGGATCAGAAACACTCTTGGCTTTAAAGTGCAATGACAGGCAATAAGTTACTATCGAGTAAGGTGCTGAATAATTTACAAAACCACAGACTTAATTCTGATATAATGTGACAGTTTGTTGGAATTCGTGTCAAAGCAAGCCTCTTAACCCCCAATTGGAAGAGGAGATCCCGCTTGTTGAAGGAGCAAAGGCTAAATGTAAGAACACGAATCCAAACGCTACGCTAATGGCATTGAGCAGTGTGAACTTGAGATCGCTGGCAGATGTTTCCAGTGGTACGGCGCGCGAGCCGAGAGACTGTCAAGGTAATGAGTATTGATTGGGATTTGTCACGCTGGAGCTCTGGGAGGCGAGCGTGAGCTCGATCAGAGGGCTGAGCAGAACCGGGAAATGGGCGGACGACAGATTCTCATAGCCATCTGAGCTCCTCTGCATAAATATCTTCAATGAGTTTGAGGGTTTGGCTATAAAACCCTGGCATGACTCAGCGTTCGCTGCCATCGGGATGCTGAAGAAAACTGACCCTTCTTTTGAGGCCTACCGCATGGTTTAATCAATAACATGCATCTTTTTGGGGAACTTTATGCCACTACTGGCTTAGCAGGATTATATTAACATGATTTTTATGGTAATATGAATGTCCAAAGCTAACAAACACACACCCTGTGCTCCACAGACTTGCATTAGATGAGAGCAAAAGCTTGCAAAAAATACCAAACAATAGTCGATCAATCAATCTATCTATTGATCGATTTATCTATCACATTTCATAAATTATTTCATGAATATCCTTAAGTACACACATGACATGACAACTTGATTTAAACTTTTTGAGACTTGTTAATCCATTTCCTGATTTTATTTGATTTTTTTATTTAGTTTGTTGGTTTGAATACACTACTTTTTGGTTGCACCAAAAGTATTAGAAGCACGTTTCTGTTTCAGCTGCCCGTTTCTGTACTTGGTTGTGTTGTGAGGATTTTGGAGCATGTTGGTTGTGTTGTGAGCAGGGGTGTAGCAGCCAATTTAAAAGTGGGGGGGACAGTATGGTGATGTTCATACAGTATAATAAATTCTAAATAGAAGAACAATGGGCATTTTACAGCACCAAAGTGGCAATTTGAGGACACCCAAGAGATTTGCGCTGTGATTGGCTAAATGTTAATCTAAGTAACAAATCAGAGAACAATGGTGGAAATATTGGTGCTAGGTCAAAAAAAAAGTGCGGGGGACATGTCCCCCCCGTCCCCCCCGGTTGCTACGCCCCTGGTTGTGAGTATATGTAGTGTGTGTCTATATTTGGTTGTGTTGTGAGTATTTGCAGCGCATTTATGTTTTTTGCAGCATGTTTCTGTATTTGGTTGTTGTAAGTATTTGAAGTACCTTTCTGTATTTAGTTGTTGTGAGTATTTGCAGCACAATTCCGTAGTTTGCAGCACTTTTATGTGTTTTTAGCAGCGTGTTTTTAGCAGTATTTTTAGCACATTTCTGTATTTAACTGTGTTGTGAGTATTTGCAGCCCATTTATGTTTTCTGCCGCATGTTTCTGTATTTGGTTGTTGTGAGTATTTGCAGATTGTTTTTGTATTTTGGTTGTGTTGTGAGTATTTTCAGTGCCTTTCTGTATTTGGTTGTTGTGAGTATTTGCAGCGTGTTTCTGTATTAGGTTGTGATATGAGTTTTGCAGTGCATTGGTTGTGTTGTGAGTATTTGCAGCGTGTTTCTCTGTTTGGTTTTGTTTTGAGTATTTGAAGTGCCTTCTGTATTTTGGTTGTGTTGAGAGTATTTTTAGCACATTTCTTTAACTGTGTTGTGAGTATTTGCAGCCCATTTCTATATTTGGTTGTGAGAATGTTGGAGCGCATTTGTTGTGTTGTGAGTATTTGCAGCATGTATATGTTTTTTTGCATCACTTTTCTGTATTTGGCTGTGTTGTGAGTATTTGCAGCCCATTTATGTATTTGGGATGTGTTGCAAGAATTGTGGGGTGCATTTGTTGTGTTGTGAGTATTTGCAGAGTGTTTATGTTTTTTGCATCACTTTTTTGTATTTGGTTGTGTTGGAAGTATTTGCAGCCCATTTCTATATTTGGTTGTGTTGCAAGAATTTTGGGGCGCATTTGTTGTGTTAAGAGTATTTGCAGAGTGTTTATGTTTTTTGCATCACTTTTCTGTATTTGGTTGTGTTGTGAGTATTTGCAGCCCATTTATATATTTGGTTGTGTTGCAAGAATTTTGGGACACATTTGTTGTGTTGAAAGTATTTGCAGCATGTTTCTGTATTTGGTTGTGATGTGAGCATTTGCAGTGCCTTTCTTTATTTGGTTGTTGTGAGTATTTGCAGCATATTTCTGTATTTGGTTGTTGTGAGTATTTGCAACATATTTCTGTATTTGGTTGTTGTGAGTATTTGCAGCATATTTCTGTATTTGGTTGTTGTGAGTATTTGCAGCATATTTCTGTATTTGGTTGTGTTGTAAGTATTTGCAGCACACTTGTCTTTTTGCAGTGTGTTTCTGTATTTGGTTTTATTGTATTTGCAGTGCATTTATGTTTTTGTGGCACATTTCTGTATTTGGTTGTGTTGTGAGTATTTGCAGCACAATTCTGTAGTTGGTTATGTTGTGTGTATTTGCAGAGCATTTGTGTATTTGGTTGTGTTCTGAGTATTTTCAGTGCATTTTTTTCATTTTTTTCAGCACATTACTGTATTTTGATTATTTGCAGCACATGCGTTATCAAACTGATGAAGATGTTTTATTAATTTGCTGGTGTTATTACTATTTGCATGTGTTTTCAAAAGTTGCAGCGCATTGAGCTCTCTTGGACACTGTAATTTAGAAAGAAAACAAATATTTCCTGTTATAATGTTTTCTTTTGTATTTTGGTTTGAACACATTCTTTTGTTGGTCACACCGCAACACTAAGTAATAGTGAACTAGTTAAACTAGTTCAAACGGGGCAGTTCTTTCTCAGAATATGTTGTAATGCCCACCTTTATGCTGATAATCAAAAGGCCTGATCTTTGAAACAAACTGTATGTGAGTATTTGCATGTTTCTGTATTTGGTTGTGTTGTGGGTATTTCCACTGTGTTTCTTTATTTGGTTGTAGTTGTTTATTTGGTTGTGGTTGTTTTGCAGCACATTACTGTATTTTGAGTATATGCAGCACATGTGTTATCAAATTGATGAAGATTTTAATCTTAATGTGCTGTTTTTTATTTCTATTTTTATGGGTTTTTTTATGTTTTGTTTTTTTTCTTGGCCACCATTTAGCAATATAATAAGGTTTTCAGTCACGCCTCTTGGCATTTTGACATGACATGGCAAGTTTGACATGAAAAGATTTTTGAGAATTATAAACTAATTTCCTGTTATATGTTTTCTTTTGTATATTGGTTTGGCCACATTAGTTTGTTGGTCACACCACACCACATGACAGGCGTGAACTAGGGCAGTTCCTGCTCAGAATAAGCTGTAATGTGTACCAGACTTTATTCTGATAATCAAAAGACTGATCTTTGAGACGAACTGTGTGTATTTTGGCGGAGAATGCGGGCATGCTAACTAGTAAACATGGGAGAGAAAGATACATGCCTGAGAAATGGTTGGCCTGCCAGCTGGTTGGATAATGACAAGAAATGCTGGCAACCAAACAAGGTGTTCCTCCCTAAGGGAGACAGCAGATGTGTTTAATTCATCACCTGGATCACTGAGATGCAACTGATGTCAAGTGGAACCGCACCAGTTCTAGTTTGTATTAATAGGAACCAAAGGTTGTGTGTAAACTAGATTTATTTATCAGTCTTTTAGTGAGCTAAACTTGTTTTAAGCTAGATAATTAAAGTTAAAAATTATCTGATTTGAGTACTGACGTAAAGCAGTGCAAATATTATATCAAACATACAGATTTTAACATATACTATTTCATATTAGATTGTATTAAAAATATTAATATTTGACGCTATTATTATTACTTTCACTAAATTATTCATTACTAACCTCTAAAGGTCAAATGTGCCTGAATTCGAATACCGTATTCAGAAAGGAAATGGCATGTACTACGGAACCCCTAAAGGGTATAAATAGGAAATTGGAGGAAAAAATATATATTTCATTGCTTTCTCTTGCAGTTATATCATTGGATAACTATACTGTAAATAGATTGCAGAAATATAAATTACTGTATTTTGAGTATTTGCAGCACATATGTTATCAAACTGATGAAGATGTTTCCTTAATTTGCTGATGTTATTTGTATTTGCATGTGTTTCATAAGTTGCAGCGTGTTGAGCTCTTTTGGCCACCGTAATTTAGAAAAAAAAATATATATATATATATATACTTATACTAGGTTTTGAGTCGCACCACTTGACACTTTACAAGGTTGAATTTTTGAGAATTATAAACTAATTTCCTGTTATAATGTTTTCTTTCGTATTTTGGTTTGACTACATTATTTTGTTGGTCACACCACATGACACTGAGTAATAGTGAACTAGTTAAACTAGTTCAAACAAGGCAGTTCTTAGTAATGTCCACTAGACTTTATTCGCAATTTGAGATTCGCGATCACATACTTTGTGGATACTATCCTGGTTGCACCATTATTAGTTTATATCTAAAAGCAATGTGATTATTTGTGTGGACTGTTTACATGAAAGAAACTCACAGGAACTGGGTTAGTAATAGATAACTAGAAGATCCTCCATCTTAAAGTATGCTTTCAACAACTTCACAGAAAAGTAATAAATGTATAAATACTGAAGCATAACATTTCTGATATTGCTTGTTTGGTAACCGCATTACTGTAATGCAGACTAAGCACCAGCCAAAATCATTTTCTGTGGTAATCGATAACATTTCACAGATGCTTTGAATAAGATAAGGTTGAAAGGAGTAATTTTTAATGTCTGATTGTCTTCTAAGGAATCGCATTATGAAAATAAGGCCGAAACGAACCCTGTAACCCTTATTATTGCTCTGTCCTGCGATGCAATGATAATTCAGACTGCGACAGGTATTTGCATCTGACACATCCCGCAACGGACTGTGAAACTAGCTATGCATGTTGCACATGATGGTTTTTTGACATAACATGTTCCAACGTACTTGTTCACTACAAATCAAAGGTGACTCCCAGCATTTTTTTTTTTTTGCTACAACTATCAACATTCATCTCAGATAATGCACCTTTTCTTTTGCACGTAGAGTACTTGACCTGTTTAGATGCAATTGTGCATTTCAACAGGGTGTAATTAAGTTCGCTAAGGCGTAAATATTTATGCTGTGCGTTTTATTGTGATATTAAACCTGCATACACAAACAGGAATGTGCAGACAAACCACATGCACAGGCAAGTGATAAGACTACTAAATAGATCACTTAATAGGCAGCGCGTTATTAAATGCTGTAGAAATGTGGATGGAATGATTAATGTTCTCCATGGCTCTTCATGGCTTTATTGCACATATTTAGAGAACCCTCCATTCACAAAGTCAGTATAATAATGCAATTATGTTAATTCAGGCAAGTACCTCTGTTAACATACAATAAGATTTGAAGATGTAATGCAATTGTATAAAATCCTTTGTGCCATCCTTCACAAAGTGTTTTTTTTTCCACACTAGTTTTGGCAGACCACCCATGGTGCTTTTTCGAAGAACAATGCTGCGATTTTGTGAGGAATAAAAAGAGAAATCTGTAAATAAATAAATAAGCTTGCACTATTGGAACTTTTGTTTGGGCGGCTCTTTGAAGCGGCTGTGAGAAACAAAGACAAATGGAAATTCAAGTCTGTCTTTCGGCTGAAGTTCTTCTTGGAATTTACCAAAGAAGACAGAAAGACCCTGTCCGTGAACTCTGCTAACTGTTTGCGAAAGCAGTTTGAGTCGCAAGTGTTGCTGTATTCTTACTGTTCTTGTTGTATTTTTTTATATTCTTTGAAGATGCTTTCATCTTCCCGCCTTGACTCCTTCTCTTGATCGAACGTGTGATTGATTATTCTTTCCGCATCAGGGTCAAACTGGCTGGATGTGTGTTGTTTCTCATTTAGCAGCTCCAGCAGTGTGCTGAATAATCAAAAACATGCAAATCAAATAAAAACAATATTGCAGTCCAAATATTTCAATTGTGAATTGGACAATAGGCTGCATGTATTGTCCCAACTTTGATAAAAAATAAAAATAAAAAAAATAAAATTATATTGACAAAAATGGCAAATTGATTGTAATGAATTTTCATGTTTTGTTTTGTTTTTTTAAAGGAAAAATGAAGGTTAGCAATGTATGTTTAACACTAAAAAAAAAATGAAAAAACATGTTTCAGGTACTTGTCTCAACAAGTCCAAAAGACTTGTTAATAGAAGATTGGATTATTCCGGTTCAAAAGTGAGTTTACATTTAGTCAATTTCAAACTCAAGAAAAAATTAAATAATAATACTGAATAACAGTGCAAATAGCCCCTCTAATATTGCAACATTTTAAATCCTGTACTGACTCTTTGACTCTTTTACCAGTGCCACGCAGTGACTTTTTCAACCTGATATGCCGTAATATCCCAGCAGCTTTTGTGAAAACGCCCACATGCCAACCAACCAACCAATGAGAATGCAGAACAATGGCAATGATTCATCGCAATGGAGACTAGGCCAAAATAGTTGTGGATCAACTCACCTAAACTCTTCTGTAGCAGATTGAAGAAAAGTCAGTGTTTAAAGATATCAACAAATATATTTCTAACATTAAAAATTAATAAGCTTTATTTCAGTGTTGTAATCAAGGCCAGCTCATTCAAATCCAGGTTGAGGTCTTACTATGTTGAATCGAAGTCGAAGCCGAGACCAATTTGTGTCCAAATAGTCCCATTGAAAACATGGTCTTAGGCTCTGTCTGAGTCTGAGTCCAGGTCCAGACCTGACTAAGTTAAGTCTGAGTCAAGATGGAGACATAAGGAGGGTCAAGTCCAAGACCAGAAGGGGGTCAAGTCCTAGTTAAGTAATTGTGGTGTTAGTCAAGACAGACACATGAAGTCCAAGTGCTCCAGATTCCATTGTCTTGGACTCAGACTGGAGACAGGCTTAAGACCAAGTCTTGTATTTATTACTGCTGTTTTATGTTCCACCCAAAACAATAAGGAAATTAATATTAATAAGAAAATTCACAGTCTCTTGCATTTCTCGGTGTAGCCTTTACAGCTGTTTAAGGATTAGGTTTGATTCCAGAATACAAATTTACTAATAATTTACTCACTCCCATGTCATCCAAGATGTTCATGTCTTTCCTTCTTCAGTCAAAAAGAAATGAAGGTTTTTGAGGAAAACATTCCAAGATTTGTCTCCATATAATGGACTTCAGTGGGAGCCAATGTTGAAGGCCCAAACTGCAGTTTCAATACAGCTTCAAAGGTCTCTACACAAGGAAAAACCCTTATTCCTTGGCTGGGATGTGTAGAGCCCTTTGAAGCTGCATTGAAACCGCAATTTGGACCTTCAACCCGTTGGCTTTCACTGAAGTCCACTATATGGAGAAAAATTCTGGAATGTAAAGTGAAGTCAAGTGAAATCAGGAAACATGAAACATTTTAATACCAAAATCATTTCAATACCACTCATCTTTTTGTCTTCTTGCTAATGCTATTGGGTCAGTTCCATTTATTGGTGGCACCAGAAATTCAGTGGTGAATACTGGGAGTCAAAGCATTGAGAATCTGTTCTGGTAACACAAATATTGACTGTTCAGCCCCAGGTAAATCTTTTTGATGTTAACTCTGGTATGGGAAACATGAACTATCTGTACATCTCACAGACAACCACCAAGCAGCAGACCGCAGGCGTTTTGAGCGATACCATGCTGTTTTTTCACGCCAGAGAATACATAGGGTAAAATTCCTTTTTAACAAGACAACCGTCAGAATTGTTGGGGTTAGAAAAGAAATAAAGATATGTGTAGTAGAATAGAGCACATCGTCTGAGTCTGAGCTCTCCGTTAGCTAGTATCTCCACTCCCAGGTAGATGGGCCTCAGGGCTTCAGGATTCCCACTTTGGGTTCATCTTGTCAAAAGATTAGCTAGTGTCTGTGATCACAGAGAGTACAGAACATTTCCCTACCCACCACCACCACACGTTGTATTTCTTTGTAGTCATTTCATGCTCAAATAAATAACTCCAAATGTGGGGCAGTGCCCCACAATCCTTCCTCCCTCATCCTCCACACATCCTCTGTTTTCCGTCTCCGTGTGGATGAGCACAAGCACTGTCTTTTTGGGGGGTGGGGTGAGGGATTATGTTAAGCCTAAACTCGGAGAGACCAGCCCTTATCTTGCCGGCAGCAGCTCAGTGCACCAGAGAGTGTGAAAGATAGAGAAAAAGAGAGAGAGGGCTTGGAAGAGACAGTTTCAGGCGAAAAGAAAAAGCCAGTAACCATGGCTAACGTGAATACACAATATATCCATTCACTTCACACTTCTCCCTTCGGCAGATTTGCTCATCTTTGTGTTTCGGCACAGATGTACAGCCTGTTTTCTTAGATATTTTAGATCGGAGTAGAACAGATCCTTCTTTTAATAGTATGGACTTCAGTTTTGGGAGACGCTGTGTTTAATTTGACGTGAAAATACATCTTGGGATCTAATAAAATGACTTTCTTTTTCTTCATCAAGGGTATCACCAACCCTCTTCCAAGAATGTTCTTGGAGACTCGATTGTTAAGAAGAAAAGCATGACATCATTATTGCTGACACCAACAAAAGGTTCAGTCAACCCTTTACCTGGAACATATGGCCACTGTGTCCTTTCTCCAATCGATTCTACCAATTGCAGAATCTTATGTTATGTCTACATTATTCATAATTATGTCCCACCCTTGTCCTATCTATTTCCTGGATGAATTCATCCCAGTGACTTGCCCAGACAATAGGTGGACAGCAGCAGGAACAAGGCCCTACTATATCAGCCTGCCACCCCATTCACCTGGCCTAATTACCTTGGCCCTTTGGGGGCTGCAATCCTGAGAGAGGCCCAGGCCCCTGGGGTCCTCAAGGAACTCAGATTTCTGCACTGCTGTTACACAAGTAAAAGCTTTTCGAGGAACTCCTAAAAACAGCAGACCGTACATTAATTCATACTATGAATGCAACACAGGCACTTTTGGGACCAGTTAGCCGTTAGCAAGTGGTCATGCATTTCGTACTATGTATAAGAGTTCCCTTCCGAAGGGAACTCTCACTGCGTCCTCTAGAGGGCGCTTTTGGGGAACGCTGCAGCGTGCCTCGAGTCTGAAGAATGCATAGAAAAACTACATGAAATGGCCGGCGCCAGCGTATGACGTCACCGCGGCGCGTCAGTCGCTGCCGTTGCGTCACTACCGGGCGACCATAACATAAAGAGGCGCCCGTGCAACACAATACATCTTCGCTGTCTTCAGCTTTCCCGGTTTGGATGTGCATGGGAAGAAACGGTAAGAATCCTTTCTTTGAACTACTATCATGGCAAGCACTAGCAAGTCGTTTAAACGGTGTGTTCATCTGTGTCCGCGTTATTTGACACCTGATGACACACATGATCTTTGCGATATTCTGTTTGGGCTAAGAGCACACACGCGATGTCCTTGAGGGGGCATTGTGTATACATTATGAGCGCTTCTCTATGAAGAAGCTCCGGTCTCGTCTGTCTCTCTTTCTGAGGAAAGATGAGCGTCCACTTGCCCCTCGCGGTTCGGGTCCTGCCGTTGCCGAGGCACGGAGGAAACTGAGCTCGTGGGGCTCGCAAGTGGAACTGGCTGACGATCTTGAGAGGGGTCTCTCTCTCTCGCCAGCCGGAGACGACGACAGGCTCCTAGCTGATGATGGTGCGTTATCGCTGACGTCATCAGATCCAGGAGCAAGTGCTCTTTTGGGTTCCACCCAAGAAGAGCAGGAAATGCTAGAGATGGATGAAGACGCTGAGGCTGAATCCTCTCTACCTTCCTGCCCTGCATACGAAGAACTGCCAGAGGTTATGGACCGCACCACGGCCAGGCTTGTCCTGCTGTGGAAGCGGGCTAGAAAGATAGCGCCGCGGGGTCGCCTTGACGAGCGATATCTTTTCAGGCCATAACCATCCAGCTCTGGTGAGTCTCCCATTCCTTCCCGATCTTCATACTGAAATCGAGAGGGTCTGGAAAAAGCCGTACGCGGCGCGCATTCATAGTTCGTCCATTGCGAACTATGCTAGTATCGAGGGTTTGCGCGACCACGGCTATGAGAGGACGCCCCTTGTGGAAGAGATGCTATCTCTCCACAGGGCGGGCTTTCTCTCTCAAGACTCCCTCTCTGCCTTCTCCGGCCCTGCTGAACGGCAGAGCGTATGCAGCAGCAGGTCAGGCGGTGGGTGCACTGCACACCATGGCAGTGCTCCAAGCCTACCCAGCCGATCTGCTGAAAAATCCTTTATCCCTCGAAGGTCCAGGTATTAGCCCGAACACCACAGGGGTCCTGCTCCGCCTCCTTCTGAGGAACGGAGGTAGGTGCAGAAGGCTAGTGTTGCATCCCGCGCTCCTCCCCCGCCTGCGAGCAGGTCTAGGAGGCGACGCGGATCGAGAGGTGACAGACAGGATTTCAGGGAAGTCATCCAAGCGAGACAAAATTCTCGCAGGGGTCAGAGTAATACCTCTCCTTCCCTCGGTCCAGTCGGGTCGCCATATTAATTCCCCTGTCTCCATTTAAGCTTCCTGCACTCCCCGGACCCATGATGTCCTTTGGGGGTTCTACCTGTATAGAACCCTAATTTTCGGACGGTCTGGAATCAGGCGGTCTCTGAAAAAAAAAAAAAAAAAACCCCGCCTCTTTCTATGAAACAGGATGCTTTTAAATGGGTGAGTATGATCCATTTTTTACGTGAAGGAACTTCATACTGTCTCAGACCTGTGTATGTTTTTCTCTATTCACAGAAGAAATACGACGAGTCTAC
This sequence comes from Garra rufa, assembly GCF_049309525.1. NCBI lineage: Eukaryota > Metazoa > Chordata > Actinopteri > Cypriniformes > Cyprinidae > Garra > Garra rufa. The sequence continues at coordinate 52,935,346 of NC_133367.1, read as the reverse complement.
GGCAGACGCCCCCTCTGATCCTATGGATTAAGGTTACGGCAGTGTTTGCCCTCTCCACTCCACAGGCTGTGCGGTAAATCAACCCTTACAGCATATATTACACATAGGACCTCTGTCCTCTTCAAGGTAAGCTCCCTAAGTTTTTCTTAGGTTTGCCCTTGGTATGTTTATGCTGTCCTTTGCAGGCCTAGTGTAGACTTATGTCCTGTTGAGACAGGAGCATAACTCCCTAGTTACGCCCCCCTTATGGCTGGATAGGCGTGTTGCCTGCAGGGTTTGGGTTGCGTGTTGTGTTTTTCCCTCAGAAAAGGAATGTGGAAACATCTCAACGGAGCACCCCTCCCTTCCGGTTGTATGGTGGTGTCCGTCTACACAACACTCGTTCCAGCACAATCGGGCTTCTCCCTTCAGTGGTTAAACGAGCAAAAGGAAATTTTTCCTTTCTCCCTAGGTAAGCATCTTAAGATATTTATATTTAAGATTGCACTAGTATGTTTAACTCTGTTGCAGACGGCCTGCGTGCGAGGATCCGCTTCGTGTCCTCTCCTAAATACGGTTTCTATGGAAACTGAGTGTCTACACCTGTTGAGACAGGTGTTCACTTACATAGGAGTACCAGCAGTCCGGAGTGCTCGCTGCGGACTCGGAGCAGGTTTGGTTGCTCCCTTTTCTGCGGAAAAGGCTTTTTATTTGAGCACCACCTGGTGACACGCTTTCCAGCTGGGGTCTTGATTCTCGGTGTGCGCTCCCCTTTCTGAGGAAAGGGGTTTTTATCTGAGCGCTACTTTGAGACTCTCTTCAAGTCGCCTCATTCTAAGCCTGAGGGCTGAAGCAGCACTTGATGTAGGATCTACACCCAGGCTGTCGAATGTCTCCCCTACAGAGGGTTTGAGCATCCTTCGGTGTTTAACACCTTAGAAAGCCGTCACTTTAGGATCGATTCTCGCTCCCCAGGCCTAGTTCCACTTCCCTTTCTGAGGAAAGGTTTACGAAGTGTCTGAACTAGGAAGCTGCCCTTATTCATTTCGGAGCTTCCCAGAAACTTTCAAGGCAAACAGTGCTCCCCTTTCTGAGGAATGGGTTTGTTAAGGTTAAGAGCTCACGTTCCTCCCTGTGCGCAGGATTGCTGGAACGGACCTGAGCTCCCCTAATCCAGGGTTTCCTTCAGAGCAACTTCCCAGGACTGAGTGCTCCCCCTTCTGAGGAATGGGTTTGTTAAGGTTAAGAGCTCACGTTCCTCCCTGTGCGCAGGATTGCTGGAACGGACCTGAGCTCCCCTAATTCAGGGTTTCCTTCAGAGCAACTTCCCAGGACTGAATGCTTCCTCCCTCCTGAGGGTAGGAATCTACCAGGGACAGACCTTTGAGAGTTATGGACCTGCTACAAGGATGTTGGCGTGCCCCCTTTCCAGGGTTCACTTATAAGAGCACCACTCCTTGGTGGCCAAGTTCTCCTCCCTGTTTCCCAGGGTAGGAGCTTGACCTTCATGCTTCAGGTTTCTACTCTCCAGCCTTTATTCTGGATGTATGCTCCCCTCTATGAAGGGTAACAGTGAGAGCATTCGCTCCTGTTCGGTTGTGCAGCTCCCCTTCTGGGAAGGGTCTTCTATGAGCGCCAACCCACCTTCGTGAGATTGCCAGACCTTCATACAGGTCGCGTGGACCGGGCTGTGCACGCTTCCCCTTTTCATTAAGGGTTCCCTAAAAAGACAGCAGTGCCCCCTTCTGGAGAAGCGATTCTCCCTGTGGATCAGGGTCAGGATTTTTGTCCTCCACTGTCGTCCACTATTGCAGGATGGTCTCAGCTCCATGTTCTTCTCTGTTGACAGATAGCTTGCGAGCTTCTGTCCAGGGGAGGGTTAGTGTGGCAATCCCCTCACCTTCAGGGTTATCCCCTTTCCGTCTCTTCAGACGGCATGGAGCTGATAGTGAAACCCTCTGGGAAAACACTCTCCTTAAATCCGATCATGTCGGTAAGCGTCCCACGCTATGCCTGGGCGTCTTCCAGTTAAAACCACAAGTGTGGTAAGTGCACACACACCTGGGGCACTTCTATAAAATCCACGTGTTGGTAGGTTCCCACCAAGTTTGGGTTCCTCTTTTAAATCCCTTTTTGGTATGGGTCACACGTTTTGCCTTGTTCCCATCTATTGGAGTCGGCTCACAACCCCGGTTCCCTGGGTTCGACTCCTTTGATATCTTAGCTGATGTCTGCTGACCATCCACTATTAGGGCGCGCCACTACTAGTGGCCCTTTGAACGGACCCAGGACAGGTTTCTGCCCTCATATGGGAGCCAGTTCCTGAGGGAACTAGGCCCTATGTTGCGGTAGTTTCTGGTTCTGACAAGTCTAAGTTTCCATCGAAGCTTAGCCGTTTCCCTCAGAAGGAATTACTATAATTCCAAGCCTGAGCTGTGCCCTGGGTTCTACCCAGTCTGGTAAGTGGGTAACAGGTCAGGCCTCTGGCCGGGAGGGGTAACGTTTTGACAGCCGTCACCACGTCCTAGTAGGGGCAATTCCTCTCAGAATTGTTGCTTAGTGCTCGCTGGCTTAGCATGCACTCCCCTCAGCATGGCAGTGTTGGTATACCGTTCCCCAAAAGCGCCCTCTAGAGGACGCAGTGAGAGTTCCCTTCGGAAGGGAACGTCTCAGGTTACGTATGTAACCCTAGTTCCCTGAGAATAGGGAACGAGACACTGCGTCCTCTAGGCTTCTTCGCCATGCTTCGGACGATAAAGCTTCAGACTTTGAAGATGTATTGTGTTGCACGGGCGCCTCTTTATGTTATGGTCGCCCGGTAGTGACGCAACGGCAGCGACTGACGCGCCGCGGTGACGTCATACGCTGGCGCCGGCCATTTCATGTAGTTTTTCTATGCATTCTTCAGACTCGAGGCACGCTGCAGCGTTCCCCAAAAGCGCCCTCTAGAGGACGCAGTGTCTCGTTCCCTATTCTCAGGGAACTAGGGTTACATACGTAACCTGAGACGTTTTTCTCCAATCCAGAAACATGTGATTTATGATTTCATGAACTTGTTAAAAATAACATCTCACAGGGAGGTCAGTTCAGTCTGTGAAGTGTACAGTACAGGATTGTTAGTATTTGTTGTTAAGCTTCATTAACTTCAAT
>NC_133367.1:52831028-52931717 GCF_049309525.1 Garra rufa | reverse complement strand
AAGGTAAGTCAAAGGAGTGCTCTGCCCGGTTCATTCATTCTATTAAAAGTCTCTTTAAAAGCCATTGTCAGTGTATTTACATTCACGTGTTTGACCAATCAAGCTAACGGCTAATAATCAGGTGACTCACAGTACTTCAAACCAACCGGATGACCTTTATATCTCATTTCACGGCTAAAATCGATACATCAGAGGCTTAATATACTGGCTTTCTTCAAGCACACACGGAGGGCCGACTGCAACAAAAAGCAGACGCTGGCGCTAAACAAAACCTCCTGCTGCTAACACCCCTGAGCGGACAACATGTCATACACCGCCTCAAGAGACAGCATTCGGGCTCTGTGTCATGTTAACAACAACTCGACACGTGTACCACGGTAAAGAGGAGAGGGACTGGTAGAAGACGTGGACTGGGTGTATTTTGACTTCAGATATACATGAAGCTAGCTAAGCTGTAGCTACTAGTAAAGTTTATCATGTAAAGGCTAGCATGGATAGCTGACTGCTTGCACTATAGAAAGGTTGAAATTTGGGCTGTCATGATTTTGCACTACATGTAATCTATAGAAATGACCACAATAACAATATTACATTATTTAAATATTACAATTACTGTCAATACTGTTATATTGTGACGCCCTAATTAACAAGATAACATTGTCCATACTGGTATATCACGACACACCTAATTAACACAATAATGATATTTATTTATTTAAATATCACGATTAGCATTAATACCGATATATTACCGGTACACACAATAATGATATTTCGTTATTAAAATATTATGATTATCATTAATACCGAAATATTGCAACACTCCTAATTAACACGATAACAATATTTCATTGAATATCACGATTATCTTCAATACCGATATACTGTGATGTGCCTAATTAACATTATAACAATATTACATTACATTGTTACCATCAATACTGGTATGTCAATTAACACGATAACGATATTTCATTATTTAAAAATCACTGTTACCGTCAATACCGGTATATTGCAGTTCCCCTAATTAACATGATAACGATATTTCTTTATTTAAATATCACAGTTAGTATCAATACGATATATTGCAACACCCCTAAATTAACACAATAACCATATTTCATTACTTAAATATCATGATTAGCGTCATTATCACGACAACCCTAATTAACATGATAACAATATTTCTTTGTTAAAAATATCACGATTAGTATCAATACCGATATATTGTAACACACCTAATTAACACAGTAAGCATATATCATTACTTAAAGGTGCAGTGTGTAGATTTTTGCGGCATCTAGCAGTGATGTTGTGAATTGCAACCAACGGCTCCCGTCCACCGCTCACCCCTCCCTTTACAGAAGCTACGGTGGCCCACACGGGATTAGGATGTCGTCGTTTTAGACAGCAAAGAGTAATGAGGTTTCTTTTAAAACATGAATTAAGGAATTATATTTACTTAATAATTCAATAAAACAATGTTATTATGAATATTACAGTTACTTGTTCAACGTGTTTTTCCGCTAGAGCAACAGTGATGAAACGCGATATGTAGAGCAGTTTGTCCGTTTAGGGCTACTGTAGAAACAATACGACGACTTCCATGTGAGGGGACCCGCGGTGTATGTAGATATAAACTGATAATTCTAAGGTAATGAAAACATAATGGTTCATTAAGTAAGGTCTTTATACACCATAGTTATGTATACTATATTGCATTTCTGTCTAGAGATCATCTTAAATATTACACATTGCACCTTTAAAAATCACGATTAGCGTCAGTACCGATATATCGCGACACCCCTAATTAACATGATAACAATATTTATTTGTTGAAATATCACAATTAGTATCAATACCGATATATTGTGACACACCTAATTAACACAGTAAGCATATTTAATTACTTAAATATCACGATTAGTGTCAGTACCGATATAGTGCGACAACCCTAATTAATATAATAACAATATTTCTTTGTTGAAATATCACGATTAGTATCAATACCGATGCATTGGGACACACCTAATTAACACAATAACCATATTTCATTACTTAAATATTACGATTAGCATCAGTACCGATATATCGCTAAACCCCTAATTAACACAATAACGATATTTCATTATTTTAATATCCTTGTTAGCAACAGCACTGGTATATTGCGAGGCCCCTAATTTAAATGATAACGATATTGTCAATATATATACAATATCCCGACACCCCTAATTAACACGGGAAGCCTGAGTCCCTGGTCGAGATGGCCGCCAAACTGGAGCCCCAGGCCAAGATGGGTGCTGCGTCAGATTTCACAACAAGGAAGGCTGTCACGCATGAATCCAGTTGCTTCGTCATGGCCAGGAGTGCCGTTCCATGTTCTAACAAATCCAGTTCCTTCGTTATGGTCAGTAGAGCCATTCCCTGCTCTAACAAATCCAGTTCCATCATCACGGCCAGGAGTGCCGCTCCTTGCTCTAACAAATTTAGTCCCCCAGACTAGAGGATGGATACCCGAGCCGAGCCCGACGGAACCCGACGGGCCGGGCCGGGTTCGGACAGATATTTAGAAAGGATGCTCGGGTTCGGGTCGGGCTCGGTCACATCAGCGCGATAGTGCGCCTGTGTTATAACAGCGCTTTTTGCCCCGTGTGCACTGATGCGCTCATCTGTTGACATTTCCGAACGCCTTCCTACAGTTGCTTAATAAAAGCGGGCTTTCCACACAAAAAAGTGCATGTGTCATTAGTATGAGAAAAAAAATGATTTTAACTGTGTCGGGCTGGGATCGGGCTCGGACATAAATATCTTAATGCCTGTCGGGTTCGGGTCGGGCTCGGTTACTGCTCTGTCGGACGCGGGCCGGGCTCGGACAGAAAAATGCGGCCCGATCCGCACTCTACCCCAGACATGACCAAGAGGGTTGCTCCCACCATGAAGCCTAAATCCCTAATCCGGACTCCTGCACTCCCAGAGTCCACGCCTCCAGAATGCCTTTCAGAGTGCCCTTTAGTGTCCGCGCCCCCAGAGCACCCTCTAGAATCCACGCCTCCAGGGTACCCTTCAGTGTGCACATCCCCAGAGCGCCCTTTAGAGTCCGTGCCTCCAGTGCACCCTTCACTGTCTGCGCCTCCAGTGTGCCCTCCAGAGCCCGCTCCTTCTGAGCACCTCCTCCTAAACACCCATTTAAACACGCTCCTCCTGAGCGTCCTCCAGAGCCCGCTCTTCCTGAGCACCTACCAGTGCCTGCTCCTCCTAATCGCCCTCTAGAACCCGCTCCTCCTGAGTGTCCTCTAGAGCCTGCTCCTCCTGAGTACCCTCCAAAGATCATTCCTCCTGAGCACTCTCCAGTGTCCTTTCCTCCAGAGCCCCCTCCTGAACGACCGGGGCCACCCTTGCTCCCTAAAGGCCAGAGCCACCCTGGCTCCCTGAAAGGCAGGCGCCATCCTTCCTTACCAACAGGAGCTCCTTTTGGCGCGGCCTTCCGAGAAGGGGAGGTACTGTCACAAATCCGCCAGCCACACCCTCCTCACCAGCCTCATTACCACATTCACAATCACCAGATTATTAATCACGAACACCTGCATCCAATAAAAACACATTCACCTCAGTTTCTAGTCGGCTGGTCTCAAGGTTAAATGCTCACTCATTACCTGGACACTTACCTGTTTTGATCCTCTCCAGTCTTTTAGCTGTTGGATACCTTTCTACAAACCAGATAAGAATTGTTTGATTCTGTATTGGACTAGTATCTGGACTGTGGATTTCTATCTCCGGTCACTGTCTGTCCTTTGCTTTGTTGTGACAACCTGTATATTGCAATGCTCCTAATTAATACAATAACGATATTACATTATTTAAATATCATGATTATCATTAGTATGGGTACATTGCAATGCTCCTAATTAACACGATAAAGATTTGTTTTTATTTAAATATCACGACTTTTACATAGTTTTTATTTTAGTTAGGCCGCAACTGGCTATTATGCCAGTCTTCGATTTACTGCCACCTAGTGGTGTGGATGTATTATCACGCAAAACAATGACTTAAATATAAACAATGCGGCATTCCTATTAAAAATGATCGATTTCTTCTGGAAACAACAGTGTCCAATATTAGGAGAGTTACTGGGTAACTAATATTCATCTGGTAATGTGATTTCAACATGTTTGTCCCCATGAACATGTACGATAAAGACCATTTTAGGCTACTGATATGACTAAAGTTTTCATCTAATGTGAGTCTACATGATTAACTTTTCGAAAGTAATATTCATTCATACATAACAGTTTTTAAATGATGTCGTTCACCTTTAAATTGTGCTAACATACAATCATTGTTCCCATCAGCAGTTATTACATTTCCCGGGCTCATAATCGTTCATCCAAACGTAATAGCTCTCTCCATATCTGAAATGACTTCCCTTTATGGCCAACGTCACCACGGCTGCTCGTTTTTCAAGCCCTCCTCTTCAAGCACCTGACTCTTCAATCCGTACAAATTCAGATGGATAAAATTAAGCACCTTTTTTCAAACCGCTAATCCTTTTTCACTCAGAAACAGGTCACAGAATAGAGGCAAAATGGCTTGCGAATGTCATTACATGTTGACTTATTCATCTTATTAGTTAGCGTGAACTCCGTAGCCCTACATGGACTGGGTTATTCAGGTTTTTCAGCCTAATAATGAGTGTCACGTCCCTTACACTTTCAGTCGTTGGTTAATGAAAGTGCCTCGAGACCAAATGTAGAAGTTTTTTATCTTAATCCAATGATGTTGAGAAGAACATTATCATTAGGAGGAGTTATTACAGTCCATTCACACGCTGGCCTTTATCAACGTTTGAGATAAATCAAACACATGTCCTGGTAACGTTCAGGTTCATGCGGTGTTAATGAGAAAGCTGCTGTTCCTCTCGTTTGCTGATCCGCTCCACTCATTCGGACTGGGCTTTTTTTCCACTTCTTTTCCGGCTGACCTCTCCCAAACTCGCTGGCAGATTAGTTGTGGGCTCCCTCGGGGAATACAGAGGGCCAGTGTTGCAAATTTGTCACCCAGAGTGTTAAAAATCCCACAGGAATGTTAATCTTTCTGGTCTCCTCACACACTCCAGTAATCTACCTACTGCCTCCAAGAAACCCGGCGGGCCCATTCCCACCGCATTACAACACCACCGCACATCAACGGATTTCTTTAACTCTCAAAAGTATTTGGAGTGCATTTCGGAAAGACACAACCAAGTTATTTCGATTGTTTCAATAAATAAATAAAGAGTTTTTTTTTTTTTCAAAAACGGATAACTCAGTTTTTTATGTTTATTATGTTATCATGTTTTTTAGTGTGTTTAATAGTGTTAGTTAGCTGATTTTTTTTTTGTTATGCTTACTTACTTACTTTTTTGTTACTTTATATCAAAATAACCCAACTGCAGTTAGATTAAGATTAATTTTAATGCACAATGAAAAAAACTTGATTTTTGAAAATTGTTAAAAACAGAGTTATCTAATTTTGCAAATGAACTCTTCAAATGATTATGCGTATCCTTGTCTCACAACGAAATGTCATATTTAAAAAGTCATATTTCATCTCTAAATTAATTACTGAATGAATAAATAAATAAATAAATAATAATATAATAATTATAATAATTATAATAATATAATAATATATAAGTTAATAATAATAATAATAATAATAATACTAATTAAATGTTTGCACAATATGTACTGAAATAAAATATACAGAAATCACAGAGTACAATAGAAAAATAAAAGTGAAAAAGGTAAAAATGTTAAATTTAATAATAATAATAATAATAATAATAATAATAATAATAATAATAATAATAATTATTATTATTATTATTATTATTATTATTATTAACTTATATATTATTATATTATTATAATTATTATTATTATATTATTGTATTATTAATATATTATTATATTATTGTGCAAATGTTTAAATTAAATTAAATTAAATTATTATAACATTTAATAATTTAGTTTTTTCAATTTTTATTATTCTCAGTGGTGACTCTTGTAGATTTTTAAGTAATTAATGTGCAAACTTAAAAATGTAAGTATTTAAGTATTTATTTATTTATTTATTTTAACATTTTACTTGTTTTATTATTATTATTATTATTATTATTATTATTATTATTATTATTATTATTATTATTATTATATTTATTATTATTATATGGTGATTTCAAAATATTATTTTAAGGACCAAAAATCTTTTTATATTCAATAAAATCTATCAAATATTCAATTCTATTCTCAGTGGTGATTCTGAGATTTTTTATTTAGTAATTAGTATATTTATATTTATTATATTTATTATTATTATTATTATTATTATTATTATTGTTATTATTTATTTTTATGTAACAAAAACACTGTTTTAAGAACCAAAATCACCTTTAACATATTTTAAATACACTTTATTATTGTAATATTAATAATATTTAGTAATGTCTAATTTATCATTAAACATTTAATCTTTTTTTAATAATCACCATTATTATTATATTATTAATACATATTAATGTATAATTTCTTATTAAATATGTATTTAAAATAAACATAATTTATTACATAATAATGTTTATATTATTACACTTTACTTTTAATTTATTATTAATTTACTATTACAAGAAAGTTTGTTTGAAGCAATATGTGATTTAGTTAATTATGAAGTTTTTATTCATTTATTTATTTATTTAGTTTGTTTTTTGTTTGTTTGTTTGTTTATTAGTTAGTGAACGTCCCTTCAAATCAGCCTAAACACAATAATGATGTATTAGAATTTAAATATTTTTAAATGTAAAATTAAATATAATACTTTTTTTTCTATTATAGTAATGAGCTGTTAAAGTACAAACCTGTGTTTAATTGTCACGAAGAAAATGAATAAAATAAAACAAAAGTATATTAAAAGTCTCTTTTTGTAAACTCTTAGTTTTGACCTTGTTGTAAAATATGACCCGAGATGCTAAAGTCTACTATTCACCCATTTGTGGATATTTCTAATACAATCTTCTGTCCACGGATTGCAAAATGCCTTGGAAAATCTAGTGTTATATATACTATCCTGATGTACCCGACTCATATGAATCATGTTTCTTTTACCTATAACCAGTATCATAGCACAAGGACTCGCAAGACTCGGTGGAAAAGAGAAGCAGAACGATTTTTAACAGTTTGACCCGCAGATCTGATTGAATGTTTTATGTGGAAAGCAGTCCGTCGGCGTGCTGTGATTCACAGAACATCTCACCCCCTCATAACCCAACCTTTACTAATTCATCACGCCCATCTGTTGTGCCGCACGAGCCTGGCCTCTTTGAGACACATGAATACAGTCGCTGGAAGGGATGACTTCTGTTTTCGGACAGGCCATGGCCCTGATCTTCTGCTCAATGCTTCACAACCCAGAACAGCTCACAGTGACGCTCATTCAAAACCAGTACAATCAACAGCGCTATTCAAAGAAATGCAGTTTTCTGTGACTTCTTAATCATTTTTAACGTTTCATTTGAAAAACAACAGATTTCAACACAGTTGACTTCTATAATAATATATGTGTGACGTTAGCAATGCCAAGGCCATGGCTTCAGTTCTCTGAGAATCAACACGTGTAAACATATGTGCTATGAGAGGCCATGCAATACTGTGAATACAGTCAGAATATAAAATAAACAGCAAGACTAGATTTTACTAGCAAATTAATGTATTATTATTATTATTACTACTACTGCGATTATTACTACTATTACAATTACTACTACTAGTATTATTAATATTATTACGACTACTGCTACTACTATGCTTACTATTACTATGACTATTATTACTATTTGTATTATTATTACTATGACTACTAACATTACTACTGCTGCTATTATTACTACTATAGCAATTACTACAACTGCTACTACTATTATTACTATTATTTCAACTATTATTATTATTATTATTATTATTATTACAATTTTTACTGTTACCACTACTACTAATGCTTCTATTACTAGTTATTATTATTATCACGACAACTACTATTATTACTACAACTTTTATTATTGTTATTATTGTTACTACTACTTACTTCTACTATTATTACTACTATTACTATTATTTCAGCTATTATTATTGTTATTTTTACAACTGCTACTATTACTACTACTACTAATTCTACTATTACTAGTTTTTATTATTATTATTATTACGACTACTACTATTATTATTACTACTATTACTACAACTATTATTATTGTTATTATTGTTATTATTATGACTACTACAACTACAACTACTACTGCTATTATTACTACTATTACAATTACTACGACAACTACTACTGTAATTACTACTATTACTATTATTTCAACTATTATTATTATTTTTACAACTGCTACTATTACTACTACTACTAATGCTACTATTACTTGTTTTTATTAGTATTATTATTATTACGACTACTACTATTATTACTACTATTACTACAACTATTATTATTGTTATTATTGTTAATACTACTTACTTCTACTATTATTACTACTATTACTATTATATATACTTATTATTATTATTATTATTATTATTAATATGATTAGTTCTATTACTACTACTACTACTACTACTACTACTGCTATTATTACTACTATTACTATGACTACTGCTACTACTATTATTACTATTAATATAATTACAACTATTATTATTGTTATTAGTGTTATTATTACAACTATTACAATTACTACGACGACTACTACTGTAATTACTACTACTACTATTATTTCAACTATTAATATTATTTTTACAACTGCTACTATTACTACTACTACTAATGCTATTATTACTAGTTATAATTATAATTACGACTTCTACTATTATTACTACCATTACTATTATATATAATTATTATTATTTATTATTATTATTATTATTATTAATATGATTAGTTCTACTATTACAACTACTACTACTACTACTACTACTACTGCTGCTATTATTACTACTATTACTACGACTACTGCTACTACTATTATTACTATTAATATAATTACAACTATTATTATTATTATTATTATTATTACAACTACTACAACTACTACTAATGCTATTATTACTACTATTAAAATTACTACTACTATTATTATTACTATTACTAAAACTACTGCTACTACTGTTATTAGTATTACTATTATCATGACTATTATTATTATTATTATAACATGTATTACTACTACTATTACTACTATTACAATTACTATGACTACTACTATTATTATTACTATTAAAACTACTGCTACTGCTATTATTACTATTACCACGACTATTATTATTATTATTATTACGACTACTTTTACTATTACTATTTTTACTACTATGACTACTGCTACTACTATTATTACTTTTACTATGTCTATTATTATTACAACTACTTCTACTATTACTATTACTATAATTACTACTACTACGATTATTATTGCTACTACTACTACTACTACTACTTTATTATTATTATTATTATTATTATTGTTACTATGACAACAACGATGACTACTACTACTATTACTAATACTAAGACTACTTCTGCTACTACTATCATTGTTACTATGAATACAGCAACTATTATTATTACTATGACTATTATTACTACTACTACTACTACTACTATTTATATATTTTTTAAGTGCTTATTATTAATTGAAATTATTGTCCTTATGTAATTTGGTGTGATAAACATTAAATAAATAAATACATATATAATAAAGCGTATAAATGAGTCACTTGTATTCGTTTTTGACAACAATGATTAAGATGTGTTCAAGCTGTAAGAAAAATGCTGTAAGAAAAATGTTTTTTTTCTTTTGGGAATCATGCACATATATTAAACTGTATAAATTATGATTAAAACATTTTTCAAATATTTTCCCTTATATTGTATTTGCTATGTTCCACTCCCATCTGTATTTTTTACAAAAGCTGAAAAATACTTTTTTGACAATAATGTTATTTTTACTGGATGGTTCCCCATCTTTAGAACCATTAACCTGAAACTTAGTTTTTTGAAGTTTAAATTAAACTTCTTAATGATTTAAAGGTGTCTTGATACAATATAACACCAACATAATACATAAAGTTAACTTTCACACTAGATTTTAAATATTTTTCCTTATATTTCCATTCCTATTTCCCTCTCGCATGGCAAGGGTCACACAAGCCGAAAATGGTTTCAGAAGCAGAGCGAATGACTACATTTAATGAAAGATGAAAGATTAGAGCAATAATTAAGAAACTGAAAATAGGGTCAATTTGGTCTTTAAGCACAGTTCGATTTATTCAATCGTTCTCTTTCTGTGAGTGCAGGACGATTCGACCAATGAGCCGTTGCAAGCGGCAGTTTCAAGTAAGGTGTGACTAAAGGTGCATTTGAGCTGTCAACAAGTGCAGCCAACCACGCATTCTCCATCGCTGAGAGATCGGCACTTCGGCTGAATTTCCCAGGTGTGGCTGCTCAGAAACCTGAAAGCGTAAATAAAACGATAAGCGTAATTCAAAGGGAACGCCAGACGCTAATAACAGTGTACATCTGAAACCACCTTTACAGGAAAGTCTCTTTCATGTACCGATATGCCTTACCCTGTTTACAACCAGAGGAACGCATGACGGATGCTCTCCGGTCGAGTCGAGAACCCAAACGAGAAGTCAGACAGGAGCACAAAAGATGTTGAAAACCCGTCTAGAAGAAGATATCCCGTTGCTCTCCACACCTCCTCGTCCTCCCCTTGGGGACAAGGGAGAAAACAAGAAAGCAATTTGTTAATGCCGGCGGTGTCGAGTTATTGCTTTGTTTCCGATTTCACCGAGAGCTTCGGTGCCAAGGAAGAGTGCAAGCGGAGGATGAGAATTACAGGTTGTCCCGTGGTTTCTCGACAAAACAGCCCTTTGTTTGACACCTTGACAGTAAAGTGACCCCTCGGTCGGACACCTAGTGTATCTCTTTCACATTCTCCAGAAAGACAACCAGATCCCAGAGACGAGGCAACGAGTGTATTGAGTTTTCCAGGCGCTGCCAAAACCCTCAGAGAGGTCGCATAATTGGCATTTTTCATCTGAGATCTTCTTCTGAAGTTGGTACTCCCATCATGCCTCAGTCCTGAGGCGAGCAAATGCCGTCTGCAGGGCTTCGGTTTCACCAGGGTTTTGTGTTCGGCCTCAGTTATCAGAGATTTACTCATCCGCGGCACCTATCCCGTGGCATGAAGGGCCCGCTGGATTTATGGTTGCATGTGCACTGGGTAACCTTATAGTGTCAGGGGTTCACTTCGTGTCAGGTATTACACATTTATTGTGTGCGAGCTGTCCAAGGTATCAAAGAGCGAGTCTCAAAAGGGAGGGTTTTGACTGATGAACTTCAATGACTTTTGCAGGCATTTGGGATTTTATTATATTTGTAAATCTCTCTCTTTCTAAAGAATGCTTTCACAAAGAGTATTTTTTTTTTTACTTTTTAAGGCTTGGAGATAGCTATATACAGTGCAAACATTTTAGGCCACTAGTATTTTCAGCAAAAGCTGCTTTAAACCCAAAAGATGGACACATCAAATGTTGATTTAATTTAGGCAATGGAAGTTAATTGATAAAGAAAATCCATTTATGACATCTCTGGGTGAGGCACTGGCTGTTGTCAGACTCCTTTTGCAAACAAAAACCTCACTGGATTATGACAATTAATGGCAAAATGAATGTTTGTACATGTAAACTGGTATTTCCTAATGACACACTACAGCAAAAAATAGAAATTACTGACTTAAAACCATTTTTTTTTTTTTGTTGTTGTTGTTGTTGGTGAAAATACTAGTGGCCTAAAACCTTTGCACAGTATTGTGTGTGTGTATATATTTAAGAAAGCATTAACCTCACTCTTCCCCAAAAGTCACAAGTTTTTTTTCATTATAATTGTATATATTTCTTTAAATAAATGTTAACATCTCTCTTCCCCAAAATTCCCATAACAAACAAAGCCCATATTTTTTTCCAAGGACTTATTATTATTATTATTATTTTTTATCTAATTTTAAAATGAGTGTATTAAATGTATTATTTACTTTGAATTTTAAAATAAGCATTAATCTCACTATTCCCCAAAATGTCCATAAATAAATATATTTATAATATAATTATAATAATATAATATATATGACTATTATTTTACTCATTTTTACTTTTTTTAACTCATTTTTACTTATTTTACTCATTTTTAATTGTCATTTAATTTTAAAATAAGCATTAACTTCACTCTTATCCCACAAATTCCAAATAAACAAACAAACAAAAGGGTTTTTAAATATTATTTACTTTTTAAATATATATTTTTTTATTTTAAAATAAGCATTAACCTCACTCTACCCCAGAAGTACAAACAAACAAATAAACACACAGATGAATCCCGTTTTTATTTTCACCAAGTGTTTTTAAACTTATTTTTTAATTTAATTTAAAATAAGCATTAACCTCACTCTTCCCCAAAATTCTGAAAAACGAACAAACAAGTTTTTTTAATTATTATTTTAATTTTAAAATTATTCAATTTATTAAATTTGTTATTTACTTTTAATTTTAAAATAAGCACTAACCTTACTCTTCCCCACAATTCCCATGAATGAATAAATAAATAAATAAATAAATAATTTTTGAAGGGTTTTTAAGTATTATTTAATTTCAAAATAAGCATTAACCTCACTCTTCCCCAAAATTCCAAACAAAGGGTTTTTTAATTTATTAAATTTATTATTTACTTTTAATTTTAAAATAAAATAATTTTGCTTGGTTTTTGGATTGGTCGTCTCACTTCACTTCAATCCTAACAGAGTTAGATGATGGCCAATGAACAGATGCTTGAACATTTATCCTCTGTGATTATCAACCCCACCATCTTCTTCATAGAGCGCAACATTTTCATTCAAAACTGCGAAATGGAGTTTCAAAGATGGAGTTTCAGAATAAAGAAAAATGCTTTCATTGGCCAAGCAATGGTTTTAATGCTTTTCCCATGATCTCCTTATTTGAGTTATTCTCTGGCTCCAGAATTGAGAAAGAAACTCAAATCCTCTAAAAACAACTTTTGGCAGTCACTCTCTCTCTGCCAATTACACAAGGACGAACTTCCAAAAAAGTTGAACGCAGAAATCTTCGGTGCCCTCGAAATCCCCGTTTTGACTGACACACGCAAAAGCATAATGGCGAAGATTTGAATCTTTCCAAAGTTGGGAAGCAAATTTATGCTAACCTTGAACTGAACTGTGGCGGCACCGTCCTTCTCTGCATTTTGCTGATGTCACTCATTGCTTTCACATTCGTGATTGAATACGTTGATTTCTATTCATTCTCCAATCTGCTGCTTTGTACTAGCAAATGATGGGAAGAGATAATGAAAAAAAGAGAGAGGGGGGGAGATGGGAAGGAGAAATCAAATTAAAGAGACCGTAATCAACAAGCATCACATGGTAATTCAATTTATGAAGTCTTTCTTATGACTTTCATTTCCATAGTTCAGATTGGGCCTCATATGTAGCTCCTAAACAAAATGACTCTTTGACAGTTTATTAGCATTTACAGTTGGGTTCCAGTGAGGATGTCTAGCTGACCTTCGCTTTGCCTGTTACGTTTGACCACCAGCATAAACTTGCCATACAAGAGCTAATATTCGTCTATTTGTGTGATAAATCATTTGTAAGGCTTGTAAACACAGTCAGAGTTTTCATTTTTGGGTGTACTGGCCCTTTAACCCTATGTTTTTTTTTTTCTTGAAAATACTAGCTAACGTTATCGCATTGGACTCAAACTTCCCAACTTTGTTCACACAGGGTATAAGTACTTTTCATCATTTTTTTTTTTTTAAATGTTCATTATTTTTTGTGGGTTTTATTTCACATAGTCACACTTGTAGTGTTCCTGGGTCAAAAATGACCGGACTCCAAACTATTGCTTATAAATCTCTTATTTTGCTATATTATCACCAAATATTGAATTCAATCTTTTTGTCAACCTGTTTTCTTTCCTTCAGGATTGGTTTTGTGTTTCTATTTGCATCTGATTAATCGTAAGCCTCATTTATATGAAAGTAGGCACCTCATTTTTTGAGTGAAAAATATTTTTTTTTTTTTATGAATAATTTCCACAATATTAAACAAAAAATTATAAAAAATGTGCACTGTTTATCACACTAGTGTGTTTTAATGTTTAATCAGGAAGTTTGCTTTTAAATGACTTTATTTTGTACAAAATTGCAAAAAGTCACACTTGTGGTGTTCCTGGTCAAAAATGACCAGACTTCAAACAATTGCTTATAAATCTCTCATTATGCTATATTACCACCAAATATTGGATTCATTCTGCTTGTCAACCTGTTTTCTTTCATTTAGGACTGGTGTTGTCTTTCTATTTGCATCTGATTAATCAAAGGCTTAATTTATCTGAAAGTAGGCACCTCATTTTTTGAGCGCAAAGTGCATTTTTTATGAATAATTTCCACTATTTCCAATATTAAACAAAATATTCAAAAAATGTGCACTGTTTATCACACTAGTGTGTTTTAATGTTTAATCAGGAAGTTTGCTTTTAAATGCTTTTATTTTGTACAAAATTGCAAAAAGTCAAATTTGTGGTGTTCCCGGTCAAAAATGACCAGACTCCAAACAATTGTTTATAAATCTTTAATTTTGCTATATTATCAACAAATATTGGATTTGTTCTTTTTGTCAACTTGTTTTCTTTCATTTAGGACTTGTTTTGTGTTTCTATTTGCATCTGAGTAATCGTAGGCCTCATTTATACAAAAGTAGGCAACTCATTTTTTGAGTGAAATAAGCATTTTTTTATGAATAATTTTCACAATATTAAACCAAAAATTCCAAAGATGTGCACCGTGTCTCACACTACTGTGCTTTAATGTTTAATCAGGAAGTTTGCTTTTAAATGCTTTTATTTTGTACAAAATTGCAAAAAGTTGTGGTGTCCCCGGGTCAAAAATGACCGGACTCCAAACAATTGCTTATAAATCTCAAATTTTGCTATATTATCACCAAATATTGGATTTGCTCTTTTGTCAAATTGTTTTCTTTCATTTAGGACTGGTTTTGTGTTTCTATTTGTATCTGATTAAGTGTAAACCTCATTTATCTGAAAGTAGGCACCTTGTTTTTTGATTGAAAAAGCATTTTTTATGAATAATTTTCACAATATGAGATAAAAGATTATGAAAATTTGCACTGTTTATCAGTATGCTTTAATGTTTAATCAGGAAGTTTGCCTTGAAATTATTTTATTTTGTACAAAATTGCAAAAAGTCACACTTGTGGAGTTCCCGGTCAAAAATGACGAAACAACTGCTCAACTGCTCCAAACAACTGCTTATAAATCTCTCACTTTTTTTTTATATCATGACCAAATATTGGGTTCATTCTTTTTGTCAAGCTGTTTTTTTTTTTTTTCATTTAGGACTGGTTTTGTGTTTCTATTTTCATCTGACTAATCGTAGGCCTCATTTATCCGAAAGTAGGTACCTTATTTTTTGAGTAAAAAAAAAAGCATTTATGCATATTTTTCACAATATGAGATGAAAAATCATGACAATTTGCACTGTTTATTACACTAGTGTGGTTTAATGTTTAATCAGGAAGTTTGCTTTTAAATGCTTTTATTTTGTACAAAATTGCAAAAAGTCACACTTGTGGCGTTCCCGGGTCAAAAATGACCGGACTCAAAACGATTGCTTATAAATCTCTCATTATGCTATATTATCACCAAAAATTGGATTCATTCTTTTTGGCAACTTTTTTTTTTTTTTTTTTTGTTTTTTTCATTTAGGACTGGTTTTGTGTTTCTAATTGAGTCTCAGTAATCGTAGGCCTCATTTAGTGAAAAAAAAAAAATGAATAATTTTTACAATATGAGATAAAGAATTATGAAAATGTGCACTATTTATCACACTAGTGTACTTTAATGTGTAATTGGGAAGTTTGCTTTTAAATGCTTTTATTTTGTACAAAATTGGAATTGTGGTGTTCCCAGGTCAAAAATGACCGGACTCCAAAAAATTACTTATAAATCATTCATTATGCTATATTATTACCAAATATTGGATCCATTCTTTTTATCACCTTGTTTAATATTGTGAAAATTATTAATAAAAATGAGGTACCTACTTTCAGATAAATGAGGCCTGCGATTAATCAGATGCAAAGAGAAACACAAAACCAGTCCTAAATGAAAGAAAACAAGTTGACAAAAAGATTGAATCCAATATTTGGTGATAATATAGCATAATGAGAGATTTATAAGCAGTTGTTTGGAGTCCAGTCATATTTGACCGGGGACATTAAAGGTGTGACAGGAATCCTTAACACAGCCAGAGGGTTAAATATACTTGTTTACATTGCTAATCCAGGATTAGCAGCATGGTTCATGCTAATAACACAAACCAGATACCACACAGGAAGAAACTTCATTACCAGGATGACGCTAATTGATCCGATTTGAAAGATATACCAGGAATGCATCTGCGAAGCAGATATTTTATTAGCCAAAGACATACTGTAGTCCTTTGAAGTTACATTAATGAGTTCATATTTCAGCTTCTTAATCTATGGTAGCGTCTGGCATTTGTACGAAAACAAGCGCAAGAAGAAGATTGCTTTGTCTGGCACCAGCTAAATTCTTTCATGGATCTGTGAAGGACCAAAACAAAGAGAAGAAAAACATTCCATTTGTGTTCAAAAGAAAAGATGACTCTTCGTCTGTGGGCTTCATGACAGAGATGTCAAATACTGTCTCTTTGATACTCTGTGGATGTAGAGTTTAAACGGGATTCAGGTCTACAGACGTACTCACATGTTAGCTCTACTGCTAGCATATGTTGTTAGCAAAGTCATGGGTTTGATTCTCAGACTTATATACTTTGAAATATAGCCTACTATGTTACTTCTAGTCTACATCTTTAAATTGTGCAGTTTGTTAAAATCATAATGTACGAAAAAACCTTAAAATGAATGATTAATTAAATAAAATCACTTAAGTGTACTTGAAGAGTTCATTTTCATCACTATGTTTCAAAAATGTGCACAATGTAATTTAAACGGTTTAAACATACATTTTCAATCATTATTGTAATATTTTTGGCATACTTCAAAATACACTTATGTTGACTTACATACTAAAGTACTTGACTGTAATTATTTACAGTAGTGTGCTATTCAATATTTTAAAGTGACTACCCCTGAAGTGCTTGTATGAAGTAAACATAGTAAGTGGCAATTAACTCGGGATGCAAGTCAATTACGAAGGCCAGATTAAGTACTAGAACACAAAACAGATCTCTACAGCAGCTGCAAAGAAATCAGGGACACTTTCCATATTCATTCACATATTTTGTCTAAACTCATTCACTGCATAGTAAATGCCCAATAGTTTGCTATATGAGGAAATGTTGAGCATGAATAAGTGTTTCATTAACAGCTATTTTGTATGATGTTACATGTTGGAAATGTTGAAAAACTACTTGTAGTCTTGCCATTCAAACTGAATCACATTCCAATCCAATTAGTTTAGAATATGAATAGATTTAATTGTTTCATTTTCACTATTCTCTATTTATTTTTACTGTTTTCACTATTTATGTAAGTTTCAATTAGATAAAAGTTGTTGTGAAGTGAAAGTTGCAATGAAGTTGGTAAAGTTGCGTTTAAACAAATGTCATAATTAAACAAAAGCTGGGATGAAATGAAAGCTGTTATTAAACAAATATTATTAAACAAAAGTTGGGATGAAACAAAAGCTGTGATTGAACAAATGTTAATACACTAAAGTTGTAAAACTACAATGAAATGAAAGTTAGAACTGAATGTTATTATTAAACAAAAGTTGTGATTAAACAAATTTTATTAAATGAAATTTGTGATGACGTGGTTAAATAAAAGTTGCAATTAATCAAAATAAAAGTTGTGATGAAGCTGCAATGAAGTAAATGTTGTTAAGTTGTGTTTAAATAAATGTTATTATTAAACAAAATTGGGGATGAAACGAAAGCTGTGATTGAACAAATGTTATTACACCAAAGTTGTAAAGCTACAATGAAATGAACGTAGGAACTGAATGTTATTATTAAAAGTTGTGATTACAAATTTAATTTAAAATTTGTTTAATGTGGTTAAATAAAAAGAAAAGAAAACAAAGCTGTGAAGAAGTTGCAATGAAACGAAAGTTGCGATGAAAAAAAAAGTTGTGATTAAACAAATATTATCAAATGAATGTGATGAGACAACTTGCAATTGAACAAATATTGATGCAACTAAAGTTAAATGTTATTACATGAAAGTGAGGAAACAATTTGTGATTAAACATTAAATGAATGTTGGATTACACAAGTTGATTAAATATTAAACAAAACCTGTAGTTGCATTAAAACAACATTTGTGATAAAGCAATATTACATGTTAGCTGTGATAAAAACGCAATTTGTTATTAAATAAAAGTTATTATTAAATGAAAGTTGCAATACAACAAGTTGCATTAAATTGTTTTTATTGAAGTACTGATTAAACAAATGTTATAAAATGAAAGCTGTGATTATACAAATATTGCTAAACGAAAGTTGCGATTAAACATTGATATTAAATGAAAACTGTGATTAAAGTTGTGATTGTCACAGCATACAAGGAGGCAGAGACGGAGGTAAGTATAAAACAGTAAAGGTGAGTTTATTGACAGATCAGTAAGTATATTGCAACAGGTTGAGGTGAGTATTCTTATCTGAGAAGTTCCAAAGTTCCGTAAGTAAATCCAACAGAGTAGACAGGAAAACACAGAGTCCAAAACAGTCATGGAGATATAGCAATCGCTGGGGATGTGATCTGTAGACCAGACGCCGGTGAAGTGAACAGTCCAGGTTTATATTAGGGGTGTGGTAAGTGAATTCAGGTGTGTAATTAGAAGTCAGGTGACTGGGAACGTGTGTGTCTTCAGGGGGTGTGGCTTGTGGGTCTAGTTGTGGTAGAACTCTGACTTTACCTCCTCCTACAGGGGCGGCTCCCGACGCCCCTCTCCAAAGTCAAGGGCGACCTCGACCACGAGGGACAGGACACTCTGAGTGGTTTTGATGGAAGTCCGTCAGGAGTTGGGGGATCGAGGATATCATCTCTGGCCACCCAAGATCTTTCCTCTGGTCCATACCCCTCCCAGTCGATGAGGTACTCCAGGCGACTGCCTCGACGTCGGTAATCCAGGATCTCTCGTACGGTGTAGACTGAGGGTTGATCCAGGATCTCAGGAGGAGGTTCAGCTTCAGGATTTTCTGTGGCAGAGGGAAAATAGGGTTTAAGGAGAGAAACGTGAAATGTGGGATGGATTCTGTACCTGGGTGGGAACTGAAGCTGATATGTCACTTCGTTAATCTGCCTCAGAATTCCTTGTGGCGTCTGATGGCTCGTTGGAGGTGGTGGTGAGCTGAGTCCCACACTCTCTCAGAACCAGTAGTCGACAGCTGGAACATTCGTGGGTTCCTCCGTCCAGGGGAACAGCGGAGGCTGAAAACCGAGTATGCACTGGAAAGGTGTTAGTCCGGTGGTGTCCTGGCATAGGGAGTTCTGCGCATACTCGGCCCACGGGAGGAACCTGCTCCAGCTGTGTTGGTCTGCAGAACAGTATGACCGGAGGTAACGTCCAAGCTCTTGGATCTTTCTCTCAGTCTGGCCGTTGGTTTGAGGGTGGTATCCTGAGGAGAGATTAACGGAAACATCAAGTGACTTGAATGATTTCCAGACATGGGAAATGAGTTGTGGACCCCACAATCTCCTCGGGGAGACCAAAGTGACGGAATACGTGCTGGAAGAGTAACTCGGTGTTCATTGCCGTGGGTAGGCCTGACAAGGGGATAAACTTGCAGGCCCTTAGAGAATCGGTCCACTACTACCAGCACGCAGGTGTTACCTTCTGAGTCCGGGAGATCTGTCACAAAGTCTACCCCGAGATGGGACCAGGGTCTTTGCGGGATGGGTAGTGGCACCAGCTTCCCTGTGGGCAGATGACGAGGAGTGTTAGTGGCAGCACTGACTGAGCAGCTTTGGACGTACCTGACGACATCACGGTTCATACTGGACCACCAGTAACGAGATTGGATGAGCGAGAGGGTCCATCTGCTACCTGGGTGTCCAGAGCCCGGAGATTGATGAACTGTGTCCAGAAGGTGTTGACGTTGGGAGCTGGGCACGTAAATCTTGCCTTCTGGACATTCCGGCAGAGCAGGCTCTTGGAGAGTGGCCTCTTGGATCCAGGTGTCGATATCCCACTGGATGGGGCTAACTATGAGGTCTGTGGGGATGATGCTTTCAGGTTCGGTAGATGCTTCGTTGGAGAATTGTAGGGATAGGGCATCAGCAGGTATGTTCTTGGATCCAGGACGGTAGGTAATCTTGAATTGCAAGCGGGTGAAAAACAATGCCCATCTAGCTTGACGGGGGTTGAGTCGTTTGGCTTCTCGGAGGTATTGGAGGTTCTTATGGTCCGTGATGATCATAAACGGATGGTTAGCCCCTTCCAGCCAATGACGCCACTCTTCCAAGGCAAGTTTGATGGCAAGTAACTGACGATTGCCTACGTCGTAATTCTGCTCCGCCGGAGACAGTTTCTTAGAGTAGTAGGCACAGGGATGGAGGAGAGTGGAGTCACCAGCTGCTTGCGACAGCACTGCTCCGACTCCGATGGTGGATGCATCTACCTCAACTACGAAGGGAAGATCTGGGTTGGGATGACGTAGGAGAGGAGCAGTGCTGAAGATCTTCTTAAGCTGTTGAAATGCTTTGTGGGCAGAGTTGGTCCAGACAAGGTGTTTGGGTCGGTCACGTAGGAGGGAGGTAAGAGGTGCAGTGATGCTGTAATTCTTGAAACGGCGGTAGAAGTTGGAAAATCCAATGAATCGTTGAAGTTCTTTGATAGTACTGGGTTTGGGCCATTTCTGGATGGACTGCACCTTGTCCTGGTTCATCTGCACACCCTTGGGGCTGATGTTGTAACCCAGGAACTGAACGCTAGTCTTGTGGAACTCGCATTTCTCAAGCTTTAGGTATAACTGATGTTGACGTAGGACTTGAAGGACCTGTCGGACGTGCTGGCGACGTTCGGCCTGGTTCCGGGAATAAATCAGGGTGTCGTCATTATAGACTACCACAAATTTGTGCAGGAATTCCCGGAACACCTCGTTCATAAACGTTTGGAAGACCGAGGGACTGATGGACAAACCGTACGGCATATCCAAATATTCATAGTGGCCAGTAGGTTTTATGAAGGCGGTCTTCCACTCGTCTCCCTCACGAATACGAACGAGGTTATATGCACTCTGCAGGTCCAGCTTGGAGAAAATGCGAGCCCCACGGAGTTCCTCAAGGGTGGCAGGAACGAGTGGAAGAGGTTATGGTTGTTGAATTATCTGGGAATTGAGCAGACAGTAATCAATACAGGGGCAGAGACCTCCATCCTTCTGACCCACGAAGAAGCTAGAAGCAGGTGGTGAGGTGGATGGTCGAATGAAACCCTGCTTCAATGCTTCCTGGATGTACTCCTCCATCGCCTGGCGCTCCGGGTTGGACAGCGGGTAGACGCGTCCCTTAGGTAATTGAGCCCCAGGTAGCAGGTCAATAGCACAGTCCCATGGCCGGTGGGGAGGAAGATGGGTGGCAGCTTGCTTGCTGAAAACATCCAAGTAATCCATGTACTCCGCTGGGATTTCTACCATACTCACAGTATCCGGGCTTTCAATCTTGGTGGAAGCGACGGCCAAAGGAGCAGAATCTGGAGATGGTAATCGAGTAAAACAGTTCTTCAGACAATGTTTACTCCAACCGATGATGTCACAGGGGTCCCAGTGGAGTTCCGGATGGTGTTGATGGAGCCACGGACATCCTAGGATGATGTCAACGGTAGAATTCTCCAGTACCAGAAATTTGATTTGTTCTTGGTGAAATAATCCAACTTGCAGGGTGATGAATGGTGATGAGTACCGAATCCGCCCACGTCCGAGTGGCTTTCCTTGGATGGTCTTGACAGAAAGCTCAGGATTATGACGGTGACGTTGCAAGTGAAGGAGATCTAGGCATTCTTGTGATATGAAGTTCAGCTTGTTCAGCAGTATGAAGAGTCACAGGTATGAGTGTAAGATTAGCAGTTTCGATGTCTGATTGGATTGTACTCACCATTGGACGTGGGGGTCTGACAGGACAGGTCCGGAGGAGATGACCAGCTTTCCCACAGGCAGAGTTTGTCCTTGATTCTACGTTGGCGTTCCGACCATGACAGACGTGTGGAGTCGATTAACATGGGTTCTGGTACTGGAGAGCAAGCTGCCACCAAAGCGGACTGAGGAGCAGTTTCAGGTGGCTAGCAGGCGGCTAGATGCTGGGATACCTGTGTGGCACGCTGTAGAAAGGTCTCCAACCCGATGGTATCATCATAGATCGTCCATAGCGGCGCAAATGTCTGGGTGGAGACCTTGTCGATAGACACCCAGCAGTGAGATCTCATTCCATCCGCTAGCCACCACCAGCGTCTGGAACAGAAGGGTGCATTCATGGATGGATGAACCTTGTTGCAGCCGGAACAGTTGATCAGAGATGGTGAGTACATCTGTAGTTGTGCTGAAAACCTCAGAAAAGTGACATGTAAATTGTTCAAAGGATCCCATTGAAGAGCTTTTCCGGTGAGCAAAGAAATGAGAAAAGCTACCTTCGATTCCTCGGTGGTGAACTGCTGTGGTTGCATCTTGATGAATAGTTGGACCTGAAGCAAAAAAACGCTACACTCAGCCGCTTCTCCCGAAAACGTGTTTGGTAGAGCCATGGGACTTCCTGAGGCAGATGGCAGCGCGGGAGGTGGTGATAACCCCACTTTGAAGGCCTTGATGAGTTCGGTGAGTTGATCTGGTGCGGGTGCTGCCTCGTTGTCCATTTTGTTGTAGGTCTGATCTTCTGTCACAGCATACAAAGAGGGAGAGAAAGAGGCAAGTATAAAACAGTAAAGGTGAGTTTATTGACAGATCAGTGAGTATATTGCAACAGGTTTTGAGGTGAGTATTCTTATCTGAGAAGTTCCAAAGTTCCAGTAAGTAAATAGAGGTAGACAGGAAAACACAGTCCAAAACGGTCATGGAGCTATAGCAATCACTGGGGATGTGATCTGTAGACCAGACGCTGGTGAACTGAACAGTCCAGGTTTATATAGGGGTGTGGTAAGTGAATTCAGGTGTGTAATTAGAAGTCAGGTGACTGGGAACGTGTGTGTCTTCAGGGGGCGTGGCTTGTGGGTCTAGCTGTGGTAGAACTCTGACAATTACTCAAATGTTATTATTAAATTAAATTTGTGATTAAACAAATATTATTAAATGAATGTTGTGAAAAACGTTATTAAACAAATGTTATTAAATTAAAGTTGTGAACATTGATATTATATAAAAGCTCTAATGAAACTAAAGTTGTGATGAATCAAATATAAGTAAACAAAACTTGTGAAGTTGCAATTAAATGAAAGGTGTGATTAAACAAATGTTATTAATCAAAAGTTGTGAATAAACAAATGTTACGAAGAAACGAAAGTTGTGTTAAAACAAAATGTTTTGATTAAAGAAATGTTAAGCAAAAGTTGTGATGAAACGAATGTTGTGATTAAACATTCCTATTACACAAAAGTTGTGATGAAACAAAACATTGCAATTAAACATTATTAAACAAAACTTGTGAAGTTTCAATGAAATGAAAGTTGCAATTAAATACATGTTATTAAATTAAAATTATACCAATTAAAAAAATATTATTAAACAAAACTTGTGAAGTTGCAATTGTCACGTTGGAGTAAAAGGAGGTCTGGGTCCAGGTGCAGGGAAAAGGGTTTTTAATTTAACAAATAAACAAACACAACAAAAAGCCAACACGGCCAGAACTAAACATAAACTGAAACACTAAATAAACAAAATCAAGAACACGATCAAAAAGCCAGGGATCTAGAGACACAGAAACAAAACAAGACTTAAGACAATGCAGACATGAAAACGGAATGAAGTGTGAGTGTTCTTATACAGAGTCCAGATAGTGAACAGCTGTGTGTGAATCAGTGGTAATGACAAAACAGACGTGATGAATCAGAGTGCAGTGCAAACAGCGACCTCAGGTGGCTGAGAGAAAACCCACAGCCCCGATCATGACAGTACCCCCTCTCTAGGGAACGGCTACCAGACGTTCCCAAAACAAAATTTCTGGAGGGAGGAGGAACGGTGGAAGGTGCATAAGGGGGAGGGATGGCGGGCCAGGCCCGTGCAGCGGAGGGACGTGAGCGGACACCGCCGCCAGTGGAACGTGAGCTGGCCTCGCCGCCAGTGGAACGTGAGCTGGCCTCGCCGCCAGTGGAACGTGAGCTGGCCTCGCCGCCAGTGGAACGTGAGCTGGCCTCGCCGCCAGTGGAACGTGAGCTGGCCTCGCCGCCAGAGGAACGTGAGCTGACGCCGCCGCCAGAGGAATGTCAGTGGTCACCGCCGCGTCCGAAACAGAGAGAGCGGTCACCGCCGCGTCCGGAACAGAGAGAGCGGTCACCGCCGCGTCCGGAGCAAAGAGAGCGGTCACCGCCGCGTCAGGAGCAGAGAGAGCGGTCACCGCCGCGGCAGAAACAGAGAGAGCGGTCACCGCCGCATCCGCAACAGAGAGAGCGGTCACCGCCGCGTCCGGAACAGAGAGAGCGGTCACCGCCGCGTCAGGAGCAGAGAGAGCGGTCACCGCCGCGTCAGGAGCAGAGAGAGCGGTCACCGGCGCGTCAGGAGCAGAGAGAGCGGTCACCGGCGCGTCAGGAGCAGAGAGAGCGGTCACCGGCGCGTCAGGAGCAGAGAGAGCGGTCACGGCCGCATCAGGAGCAGAGAGAGCGGTCACCGCCGCGTCAGGAGCAGAGAGAGCGGTCACGGCCGCGTCAGGAGCAGAGAGAGCGGTCACGGCCGCGTCAGGAGCAGAGAGAGCGGTCACGGCCGCGTCAGGAGCAGAGAGAGCGGTCACGGCCGCGTCAGGAGCAGAGAGAGCGGTCACCGCCGCGTCAGGAGCAGAGAGAGCGGTCACCGCCGCGTCAGAAGCAGAGAGAGCGGTCACCGCCGCGTCAGGAGCAGAGAGAGCGGTCACCGCCGCGTCAGGAGCAGAGAGAGCGGCCGTCCCAGCGCCAGAAACAGAGATGGCGGTTGTCGCCACCTCCTCTCCAAAGCAGGGGCGCTTCCGCGCCATCTCGGCACTGCGGGTGTCCATCGCCGCCAGGCAGGCGTAGATGAACTCGAAACGAGCTGCCGACGCCGCCTGAAAGGACATCCCCTCAGTGTCCGGAACCGAGCAGGTGGTTGCTGCCCCCTCAAAAAAAATTCTCCCCGCTGGACCCATCATTGATGTCTGCATTCTGTCACGTTGGAGTAAAAGGAGGTCTGGGTCCAGGTGCAGGGAAAAGGGTTTTTAATTTAACAAATAAACAAACACAACAAAAAGCCAACACGGCCAGAACTAAACATAAACTGAAACACTAAATAAACAAAATCAAGAACACGATCAAAAAGCCAGGGATCTAGAGACACAGAAACAAAACAAGACTTAAGACAATGCAGACATGAAAACGGAATGAAGTGTGAGTGTTCTTATACAGAGTCCAGATAGTGAACAGCTGTGTGTGAATCAGTGGTAATGACAAAACAGACGTGATGAATCAGAGTGCAGTGCAAACAGCGACCTCAGGTGGCTGAGAGAAAACCCACAGCCCCGATCATGACAGCAATGAAATGAAAGGTGTGATTAAACAAGTGTTATTAAATGAAAGCTGAAGTCACAATGTAACTAATGTTGCAATCTTTTTCACTGGAATTTTTTTTTTTAAAGCATAGCGGATTGTTGAGAAAAAAAAACACATAGGCGTTGTTTGAATGAAAGTGAGTTTGGATTGTAAGAAAGGGGTGGGGTTAACGCAAACTAAATGATTGGACAAGTTTGCTGTACATTACCAGAGAAAAGATGGTTGCTATATGTTGTTGAGTGTGGTTTTTAGGGCTTTGCAATGTGGTCAAAGGTATGGCGTGTGGTGGCTAGGACATTGTTAGGTGGTTGCATTAGACGTTGCTAAGTTACTAAGGTGTTCTGGGTGGTTACCAGACCACAAAATACAGTTACTTTTGAAGAAAAGTGCTTTTTATGCCCAGAATGACGTAGTTAAGCATCTACCGCAGGCCAAACCATAAACACACATGAAGACAGAGGAAGCAAATGAAAACCAATCAAAGGGTGTGAAATGCATCTTGAAATAATTACGGAGGAGCCAAACAAGGATGCTTGATTTTCCACAAACATTCCCGACAGCAGTGTTGCACCACATCTGAGTACAGATCTTACCTGGGTCCAATTAAACAAGCACGGCTTGAGTAGTAGAGCGCTGCTGTATCAGGGGTGAAAGACCCCCAGGCACACGACTGGACACGTTCCAAGAAGCTCCACATCTAGTGATCTCAGTTCTGATATCCACCAACCCTCAGGACAGAAACTGATAGGGGCGTGAGGCTGTCCTATTTTAACTCTTTAAGGTATGGAAATTACGACGTACCACTAGACATGCGCTGCATCTAAATATGCCTAATTCCATACTATATAGTAGGTGAGAAATAGTGTGTGAAAAGTATGTATAAATTCATAGTAATCTGAAAAACAATTTGCAAAAAGTACCCAGATGACGTAATACTTACTGAAATTCTGGAGCCGATGGACACTTTAGTCAAATGTCACTTGCTGTGAAACTACTTCAGTCTGTTAAAGGGATAGTTCACCCAAAAATGGAAATTCTGTAATTAATTACTCACCCTCATGTCGTTCCAAACCCATAAGACCTTTGTTTATCTTTGGAACACAAATTAAGACATTGTTGATGAAAGCTAAAAGCCTGCATAGACAGGAATGCAATGTGCAATGTTCAAGGCCCAGAAAGGTAATAAAGACACTGTTAAAATAGTCCAAGTGACATCAGTGGTTCAATAAAAAAAAAAAAAAAAAAAAAAAAAAACTTTATTCAACAATTTATTCATGTCCATAAATCGTGGATGTGTGTTGAAGACACGAAAGAGATTTGTTGTATAAAGTTGTTATTTTTGTTTTCTTTGCACACGAAAAAAGGATTCTTGTAGCTTTGTAAAATTATGGTTGAACCGCTGATGTCACACAAACTATTTAAAAATAAAAACAGAAGTTGTGATTAAACAAATGTTACTACATGAACGTTGTGATGAAATGAAAGTTGTGATCAAACATATGTTATTAAACGAAAGTTGCGATTAAAGAAATGTTAAGTGAAGGTTGTGATTAAACATTCATATTACACAGAATTTGTGATGAAACAAAGTTTCAATTAAACATTATTAAACAAAATATTTGAAGTTTCGGTAACACTTTAGAATAGGTAACACCTATTAACTATTAACTACAATTTATTAGCATGCATATTACTAGAATATTGGCCATTTATTAGTACTAATTAAGCACATATTAATGCCTTATTCTACATGATCTTATTCTACATCCCTAATCCTACCCAATACCTAAACCTAACAACTACTTTACTAACTATTAATAAGCAGCAAATTAGGAATTTATTGAGGGAATAGTCATAGTTAATAGTTAATAGGTGTTACCTATTCTAAAGTGTTACCGAAGTTTCAATTAAATTAAAGTTGCAATTAAATGTTATTAAAATAATTGATTAAACAAATGTAATTAACCAAAATTTGTGATAAAACATGTTATTAAATATAAGTTGCAATGAAACAAAAGATGTTTTTAAACAAATGTTATTAAATGAAAGTTGTAATTTAATGAAAGCTGCGATTAAACAAATGTTATTAAATGAAAGCTGTGATAAAAATTGTGATTAAATGTTATTAAATGGAAGTTGTGATGAAACGAAAGTTTATTAAACAAGTGTTATAAAACGAAAGCTGTGATAAAACAAAAGTGGTGAAAAAACATTATTGAAAGTTGTGATTGTCACGTATCTGGTCTATCTCATCATGAACTCTTGCACACACTTTCTGGACTGCAATCCCCATAAGCCACTGCACTAATCACTGCACACAGCTGCTCCTCGTTTCCCACTGAACTGATTGCTGCATACACCTGTTTCACATTTACCCACATGCATTTAAGCCACTCACACACACAGCCACCTTGCGAAGTCTTATTGTTCCTATGGTCGTAATTCTAAGCATTTATCTCTGTGTTGGATTCTCTGTGTATGACTCTGGACTGTGTACCCCGTTGACGATTCCTGCTACCTGCCATTGCGACCATTGCCTGTCTATTGAACTGTTTCCCGGATTACCTACGTTGTTCCTGTTTTCTGGTGATTATTCCTGCATGTTGCGATTCTCAATAAATGCTGCAAATGGATCCGCACGTCTCAGTCTGACTCTCTGTGACAGAAGACTTCGCCGCTACAAGGATCCAGCGGCTTTATTCGTCAGCAGGACAACCGACCAAAAATGGATCTAGCAGGAGGTTTAATCGACCCCGTAAGTGTGCTCTGCAGCATTTTTCAAAATGGCCGCTCCATTGTGCATTATGTTGATGAGTTCATCACATATAGCCACCTGGCATCATGTGATGAGACCATGGTCAAGGAGTGCTTTTGGAGCGGACTCGACCCCGTAATCAGTTCCAACCTACCTGATGAAGACCCCAGCTGGACTCTCGCACAGTATATAGACTTTGTCATGTTTCACTGCAAATCTCCGTTTACTGTGGGTGAGGTCGAGTCCGCTCACAAGATGTCTGCCCTTCCAGAGCCTGCTGCAAAGATGGCCGCCACGTCAGAGCCTGCTGCAAAGATGGCCGCCACGCCAGAGCCTGCTGCAAAGATGGCCGCCACGCCAGAGCCTGCTGCAAAGATGGCCGCCACGCCAGAGCCTGCACGCAAGATGGCCGCCACGCCAGAGTCTGCACCTAAGATGGCTACCGTCAAATCAGAGTCTCCGCCGCCAGAGCGCCCTCCAGTGACTGCGCCACCAGAGCGCCCTCCAGTGACCGCTCGCTCAGAGCCTGCTCTTCCAGAGTCTCCGCTGGAGACGCCCAGCCCTCCTGAATCTCTGCTGGGGTCGTCCAGTTCTCCAGAGCTCGCTCCTCAAGAGCGTCGTCCAGAGCCCGCTTCACAAGAGCGTCGTCCAGAGCCCGCTTCACAAGAGCGTCGTCCAGAGACTCCGCTGGTTCCGCCCAGCCTTCCAGAGCCTCCGCTGGTTCAGCCCAGCCTTCCAGAGCCTCCGCTGGTTCAGCCCAGCCTTCCAGAGACTCCGCTGGTTACGCCCAGCCTTCCAGAGACTCTGCTGGTTACGCCCAGCCTTCCAGAGACTCCGCTGGTTCCGCCCAGCCTTCCAGAGACTCCGCTGGTTCCGCCCAGCCTTCCAGAGACTCCGCTGGTTCAGCCCAGCCTTCCAGAGACTCCGCTGGTTCCATCCAGTCGTCCTGAGATTCCTGTCTGCCCGGTTCTGGTCACGGAGCTCATGCATGGACTGTTCCCACCCACCCTCCCTGCTGCTCCAGTCCCGCCACCTCTGTCTCCTGACAGTCCCTCTGCTCACCCACATCCCACCTTCGGTGCAGAGGACTTGCCGTGGGACTGCCAGTCTCCATCGGTGTCCAGACTGAGGGATCCCTCACCATCACCTCCAGTCTCAGAGTCCTGGACTCCACCTCGGCCCTCCGACCCTGCGGCTCCACCCCGGCTCTGTGCTCCCTCGTCTCCGTTGTCGGCCGTCGGCCCACCAGCTCCTCCGGGCTCCATCGTCTCTCCGGCTCCGCCCCGGTCAGTCGTCGCCCCACCTTCGCCTCTGGACTCTACTCCTCCGGCTGCGCCTCGTCACTCCGTCCTGCCGGCTCTGTGGACCTCCTCCCTCCCGTGGGCACAGCCTCGATCCTCTGTCACTCCGGCTCCGCTGCGTACCTCCGGACCTCCATCTCCGCCGGGGTCGCCAGAGCCTTGGGCTCCGCCTTGGCCCTCCGGATCCTCGGTGTCACCTAGGACCATCGACTCTCCGGTTCCGCCTCGGGCTCCACCGGCTCCACCTCCGTCGGTCGGCCCCATGCAGGAGCCAACCCTTCCCCCACCATGGCTTCTCCCTCTGTCGGCTCCGCCTCAGTTCGTGGTTCCAGTACCCCTACATGGACCTGGCCCTCCATCCCTCCCCCTGTTCCGCCTCCGCTCCACCACCCTCCAGGTTGTATTATGTGGTTAGAGCGTCTGGAAGCCGCTCCTTGGGGAGGGGCTCTGTCACGTATCTGGTCTATCTCATCATGAACTCTTGCACACACTTTCTGGACTGCAATCCCCATAAGCCACTGCACTAATCACTGCACACAGCTGCTCCTCGTTTCCCACTGAACTGATTGCTGCATACACCTGTTTCACATTTACCCACATGCATTTAAGCCACTCACACACACAGCCACCTTGCGAAGTCTTATTGTTCCTATGGTCGTAATTCTAAGCATTTATCTCTGTGTTGGATTCTCTGTGTATGACTCTGGACTGTGTACCCCGTTGACGATTCCTGCTACCTGCCATTGCGACCATTGCCTGTCTATTGAACTGTTTCCCGGATTACCTACGTTGTTCCTGTTTTCTGGTGATTATTCCTGCATGTTGCGATTCTCAATAAATGCTGCAAATGGATCCGCACGTCTCAGTCTGACTCTCTGTGACAGTGATAAAACAAAAGTTGTGATTAAACATGTTACTAAATGTTAGTTGCAATGAAACAAAAGTTGTGATTAAACAAATGTTACTAAATGAAAGTTGCGATGAAACGAAAGTTGTGATCAAACATATGTTATTAAAAGAAAGCTGTGATGAAACAAAAGTTGTGATTAAATAAATGTTAAGCAAAAGTTGTGATTGAATGAATGTTGCAATTAAACAAATGTTATTAAACAAAAGTTGTGATAAAAATTGGGTAACACTTTATAATAGCGTTCAGTTGTAAGTCTTTTATAAGTGATTAGTTAATGATGAAATAATCATTTACAAAACATTCACAAATGATTATTAAGTGATATGCTAACAATTTGTGACCCTGGACCAGAAAACCAGTCATAAGGTTAAATTTTACAAAACTGAGATGTATACATCACATGAACGCTCAATAAATAAGCTTTCAAAATCAAAAAATCAAAATACTGAGAAAATCACCTTCAAAGTTGTCCAAATTAAGTTCTTAACAATGCATATTACTAATCAAAAATTACATTTTGATATATTTATAGTAGGAATTTTACAAAAAATCTTCACGGAACATGATCTTTACTTAATTTCCTAATGATTTTTGGCATAAAAGAAAAATCAATAATTTTGACCCATACAATGTATTTTTGGCTATTGCTACAAATATACCCCAGCGACTTAAGACTGGTTTTGTGGTCCAGGGTCACATTTGTGTATGTTTTGTTAATTCATTAACAAGTCATTTACAAATTAATTTACAAGTAATTAGTTAATGATGAACTAATTATTTACAAAACATGACTGTGTTTATAAATTATGAATAAGTGATATGTTAATTTTATTGTAAGTACTATGCTAACGAATTACCCATCTGTCGTAAATTATCTGAAAAGATGGCATAAAATAATCAAACAGATCCTTAGTAAATGGTTAAAAATTACTAGTTAACTCCTTAACTGTCACCCCCATTTTTAAGTTTATCCAAACTTAAATTGTAATTCATAAACACTTTGGAGCTAAGGTAGGTCTCTTTTTAAAGAAAACTTTACTGTAAAGAGAATACACTGTACAATTTGTATTATATTTTATATAAAATACATTGTACATAACAGGTTTTATCCTAAATTTGATATCAATTTGAAGTCTTACATCTAACATCAGTTGATATGAAAAAAAAAAAAATTGAGGTTCTTGTGAAAGTTTGTTTAGGGTGTTATAAAATACAAAATAACCTTATATAATTCATACACTACACGGTGCAAAGTGCATTTGTGCATAAGTACATAGTGAATAATTGCAGAGTGTATAGTGCGTCATTTGGGACACAGCTCATGTTTGCCAGAGAAGACATCTTTACCCTCACCAGGCAGCCCTTACATTGCAGTACGAAGTATTCAAAAGCTGTTGATGAATAAATAATGAATAAATAATTTATAACACTTTCTGCATCCCCTAATCTAAAGTGTAAACTACTCATCAGTTGTAAATGTTTTACAAACCTGCCAGTTCCAGGTTGTGTGGGTATCAGGTGGGTATACACACTGGGTGAAAGACCTTTGAAAAATGAGTAAAACATTTACAACTGATAAATTGTTTACACTTTAGATTAGGGGATGCAGAAAGATTTGTAAATCATTTATTCATGATGCGATCTTCAGTGAAGGATAAAAATGTAAATGATTGATATTTTAATTATTTTTAAGTGACAAATACTATATTAGTAACGTATTAACCACTTACTAAGGATCTGTTTGATTATTTCATGATATGCTATTTTTTTAAGATAAATTACGACAGATTTGTAAATTGTTAGCCTATTACTTAATCATCATTTGTGAACGTATAATCATGTCTTGTAAATGATTAGTTCATCATTATCTAATCACTTGTAAATAATGTATAACTTAATGTACAAAACATATATAAAAATACTAACATATAACTTATTAATCATTTATGAATGCATAGTGATGTTTTGTAAATGATTAGTTCATCATTAACTAATTACTTGTAAATAACTTGTAAATGAATTAACAAAACATACACAAATTGTTAGCATATCACTTATTAAACATTTATGAATGTTTTGTAAATCATTATTTCATCATTAACTAACCACCTATAAATGACTTACAACTGAACGTTATTATAAAGTGTTACCAAAAATTGGGATTAAACGTTATTGAACGAAAGTTGTGATAAAACAAAAGTGGTGAAAAAACGTTACTGAAAGTTGTGATGAAATGAAATATTTGATTAAACAAATGTTATTAACCAAAAGTTGTGATAAAACAAAAGTTGTGATTAAACATGTTACTAAATGAAAGTTGCGATGAAACAAAAGTTGTGATTAAACAAATGTTACTAAATGAAAGTTGTGATTAAAGACATTATATTAAGCAAACATTATGATGAAACGAAAGTTGTGATTAACATGTTATTAAATGTAAGCTGTGATGAAACAAAAGTAGTGATTAAAGAAATGTTAAGTGAAAGTTATGATTGAATGAATGTTGCAATTAAACAAATGTTATTAAACGGAAGTTTGTGATAAAACAAAAGTTGTGATTAACATGTTATTAAATGTAAGCTGTGATGAAACAAAAGTAGTGATTAAAGAAATGTTAAGCGAAAGTTATGATTGAATGAATGTTGCAATTAAACAAATGTTATTAAACAAAAGTTGTGATAAACATTGTGATTAAACATTATTAAATGAAAGTTGTGATGAAATGAAAGTTGATTAAACGAAAGTTGTGATTAACATGTTATCAAATGTAAGTTGCGATGAAAAAAGTTTTGATTAAACAAATTATATTAAGCAAAAGTTATGATCAAATAAAAGTTGTGATAAAATAAAAGTTGCAATTAAACAAATGTTATTAAATGAAAACTGTGATAAAACAAAAGTTGTGATTAAATGTTATTAAATGAAAGTTGTGATTAAGTGAAAGTTGTGATTAAAGAAATGTTATTAAGCGAGAGTTATGATGAAACGAAAGTTGTGATGAAAAGTTGCAATTTAACATTATTAAACAAAACTTGTGAAGTTTCAATGAAAAGAAAGTTGCAATTAAATGAAAGTTGTAATTTAATGAAAGTTGTGATTAAACAAATGTTACTTAACGGAAGTTGTGATACAATTGCTGTCTCCAACCTCTGTTTGGAGACAGCATTCCCTTTCTGCTGACCTCCGAAGCAGACAAAGAGTTGCTCAGTGCGTCTACGTGCCGAGTGCGGTCTACGTAGATACGCAAGGCATGGACTGGACACAGCAGCGCAGAAGCTGGGTCTGCCTCCTCCACAGGCAGAGCTTGCAGGTTCACCACCTGATCGCGGAAAGGCGTGGTGGGAACCTTGGGCACATAACCGGGCCGGGGTCTCAGGATCACATGAGAATCGCCGGGCCCGAACTCTAGGCACGATTCGTCGAAAGAAAAAGCATGAAGGTCCCCTACCCTCTTAATGGAGGCCAAAGCCGCCAGGAGCGCTGTCTTGAGAGACAGGAACTTAAGCTCAACTGATGCGAGGGGCTCAAAGGGGGCTCACTGGGGGAAAGGCGTACTTGAGCCCCGGAGGCCAGCTGTGAGCCAGAGCATCCCTGCTGAGGGAAAAATACTGCTGGCAGTGGGAGGATTCGGGGGAGGCAAACAGATCTATCTGGGCCTTGCCGAAATGGCTCCAAATCAGCTGGACTGTCTCGGGGTGGAGTCGCCATTCTCCAGGGAGGGTGGACTGCCGTGAGAGCTGATCGGCTGCACGGTTGAGTTCCCCGGGAATGTGAATGGCACGTAGCGATTTCAGCCACGTTTGACTCCAGAGGAGCAGACGGCGGGCGAGTTGTGACATGCAAGGAGAGCGGAGACCGCCCTGGCGATTGATGTAGGCCACAGTCGCAGTGCTGTCGGTGCGAACAAGCACGTGGTTCTGACACAACATCGGTCGGAAGCGACGAAGGGCCAGAAGCACTGCCAACAACTCGAGACAATTGATATGCCACTGCAGTCGAGGTCCTGTCCAGGAGCCCGAAGCTGCCTGCCCGTTGCATACAGCACCCCAACCCGTGGTGGAGGCATCTGTGTAAACCACGATGTGCCTGGACACCTGTCCCAGGGGCACTCCAGCCCGAAGGAAGGCAGGGTCTGACCACGGGCTGAATAGGCGGCGACACTGCGGGGAAACGCCAATCCGGAGTGTGCCACGGTGCCATGCCCGTCTCGGGACTCGGTCGTGTAACCAGTGCTGAAGCGGACTTATATGAAGCAAGCCGTGCGGCGTCACCGCGGCTGCAGCTGCCATATGCCCCAGGAGCCTCTGAAAGGTTTTGAGAGGAACCGCTGTCTTGTGTCTGAACAACTCCAGACATCTCAGCACCGACTGCGCACGCTCGTTGGTGAGGCGGGCTGTCATAGCGACCGAATCCAGCTCCACACCGAGAAAAGAAATCTTCTGCACTGGGGAGAGTTTGCTCTTCTCTCGGTTGACCTGAAGGCCCAGATGGCTGAGGTGCCGGAGCACCAGGTCCCTCTGTTCGCACAACAGATCCGGCGAGTGAGCTATCAAAAGCCAGTCGTCGAGATAGTTGAGGATACGGATGCCTGTCTGCCAAAGAGGGGACAAGGCAGCCTCCGCGACCTTCGTGAAGATGTGGGGAGAGACTCTGTACCTGACTCTGTACCTGAGCGGACGCCTGGCGAACTGAATCGCATAGACGAGATGTACCGTCCATATCAACCACCGCGAGAGGCTGGGAAGCTAAAGCCAGGCTCCCAGCCAGGGGTATCAAGGGAACGTTGACCGACGTGACCGTGGTGGGGCAGCCTAGGGGGGGAACGGGAAGGGGACTGCACCCAGAAGGAGAAACGTCCTGGGGAGGAGTCAGACTGCACAGGGCAGTGCTTACCTTCTTCCCTGGTTCCCGCGCTGGCGATAGACAGCTCCGAGTCCGTTTCCGAGAGGGCAGTCTGGTGCCGCTCGAGACGGGAACACGGGGCCGAGGCCCCAGAGGTGAGAAAATTAGCTCTTTTTGTGAAGTTTTGGGTACCGTCGACCCGTGGGCCGACGGCAGCGTCAGAGTACACAGCAACTCCCGGCCCTCCACCGGGTGTGGGGACGTAGATGTTCTCGTCGCCTGAAGAGTAATTTTCTCCACCTCTGGGTTGCCCGCGTCAGGGACGTTTCGCAGATCTCTTGCGTGTGTTCTTGGCCGGTCCCTGAGAGGCGGGCGGCGCACCTCTCCCACGACCAGCTCGACGTCGAGCCAGCCTCGCCTCGTGTAGCTCAGTGGGGGACGGAGCAGGTTTTGGTTTTTCTTTGGGGGCCGCGGGGGGGGGCGCCCTTGGCGACGAGCAGGCGGAGGTTGGGCCACCGGCGGCGGGATGGTAGACTCGCGGCGGGGCAGGATGTGCTTAATCGCCTCCGTCTGCTTCTGGACTGCCGAGAACTGCTGGGCAAAGTCCTCGAGGAGAGGAGAGGAAACTACCGCATCCTGAAGCGCACGGCCGAAAAGGCATTCTGAAAAGAACGTCTGAATCGGCCGTGAGAAATTGACTCTTTTAGCTCCCGGTCTGCCCAGGGAGAAGCCACGGGGCGGCTGTGCACTCGACGGGGCTCGCTCGCTGGATTGCAGGCGGCTTGATGCCGTTAGAACGGCAGCCCGCGGGAGGATCGCTGGTGGCTTCCAAACAGTCTCTTATAGTGCTCTTTTAGTGGTTTGGCAGCGCACCAGCAGAGAGAGAATGAACTCAGAAGAACTCTTCTTTCTATTTCTGTGTAAAACAACAGACAGCGGCTCGATGTGAGAGGCTCTGAAGCATAAATCTGATGAGTGTGTTGCAGCTGCCATCTTATATACCCGTATGTACGGGGGAGTGGCTTGGCATGCAAATTCCACTCGCCAATTTTCATTGGCCTGTTGTATAAGGCTCAGAGGTGATTGGACTCTCAGGCGAGTTCCCATGTAACGCTCGTTAAGCTGCAATTAAACAAATGTTATTAAATGAAAATTGTGATAAAACAAAAGTTGTCATTAAACGTTATTAAACTAAATTTGCGATTAAACAAAAGTTGTGATGCAGCAAAAGTTGCAATTAAACATTATTAAACAAAACTTGTAACGTTTCAATAAAAAGAAAGTTGCAATTAAACAAATGTTATTACATAAAAGTTTGATTACACCATTTTAAATTCTTTTTACGTATCCATGTAAACTGGATTGTTTTGACAGCATTGTCATTCATACGCAAAACTACAAAAACACAAATGAAAAACCACATCATGTTAAATATAAAATGGTTCGCAGATGTTGTTATATGTGGATTCTAAAGACCTTATTTTGGAGTATCTGCCTCCTTGTAATTTAAAAATACTGTCGGATCAATACAGAAGTTGCAGCGTTATCTGGGGCAGTGGATTCATTTTGAAGTCTAACCAGGAAGCGTGATAGAAGGGTGTTTTATTTTTATTTATTTATTTTTTCCAAATCCCAAATAACACACGAGCAATATTGCACAAACAGATAGGGAACTGACAAAAAAAAAAAAAAAAAAATCAAGTATTATAGCTGAGCGAGAAAATGATTCATTCCTCCCAGTAAGGCTGTGAATGATGAGGCTGTTACAGCCGGCGAGTAGAATGCATCTATTGCTGGTTGTAGTCTGGTATTTATTAGAGTAGACATGCCTACCTGAGGCCATTTGATACAAGTTAATATGTTCTCTGTGTTGGCCATAAATTTGAGGGTAATTTAAAGAGAAAAGAAGGAAGAAGCGGAATAACCTTTCTAATGACAAAGAGATAGCAAACCTTTGTTTCCTCAAGTTAGTCATGCAGTGGACTTTTAGTGCACCTGTACACATATATCACATCCCTGGGAGACAGGAAGTGCTGCCATATCACTCATTACCAATTCAGTCTTCAGGCCAGATGTTAGAGGCCTCTGCTCGGTGGAATTGCAATGTCTTCCATGGGATCATGATATCTTCTGTTCCAATTTCTTTTCCTGTTTATAGCCTTTTCCCATCATGGGTTTATACAAAAACAAACTGGCCCAATATATAAACAAATAAAGGAATATATCCACTGGATACAAAAATAAATCATGTTAAGCAATAAAATAAGATATAAGAAATAACTAAAATAAAATGACATATAAAAACATTTGAGAGAGAATGAGAAATGCCGAATAAATTAGTAATAATAAAAAAAACATAATTCCAGTTATTTTTATTATTATTAATATTATTATTATTATTATTATAGTCATTTGTTAATTTACTCATCAATAACTTAGTATTTTTTTAAGAAATCAAGCATTTTTGACAATAAAAAAAAATGTTTCAAAATTAGGTGAAATTCTAACAATAAAATAAAATAAAATTTGTCAAAACTAGGTGAATGACTTATGATCAATAAATACAGATATGTATTATTAATATTATTTTTTATTATATATATATATAAACTAAACTAAACAAAAAAAAAAACCATAAAATTGTCAAAATTAGATAAAAAAAACTTGTGATAGTATGAGAAATCATAAATTATAAATTTACAATAAAATAAGATACAATAAAATATTACAATAAAATAAACAAACAATAAAGAAAATTAAATAATAAAAAACAATTATTCAAAATTAGGTGAAAAACTTGTGATAGTCTTTGTAGCATAACTTAGAATGAGATATCATGATAAAATAAAAATAAAATAAAATAAAATAAAATAAAATAAAATAAAATAAACAAAATGAAAAATTGTCAAAAGTAGGTGAAAGGCTTGTGGTAATCTTTGTAGCATCAGTTAAAATAACAAATAATTAAATTTTGACAATAAAATAAAATAATAAAATAAAATTAATGAAAAAATATTATTATTATTAGTAGTAGTAATATTGTTGTTGTTGTTGTTGTTGTTGTAGTCATTTGTTAATTTAATTTAAATAATAATTTAGTATTTTTAAAAAGAAACTAATAAAATAATTAAATTAAATTAAATTAATTAAATTATTAAAATATAAAAAAACAAGTGAATTAAGTGAAAGAATTTTGATCAATAAATTAGTAATAATAAAAAAAAACTATTCCAGTTATGTATTATGTATTATTATTATTATTATTATTATTTTTTTTTTTTTTTTTTTTTTCATAGTCATTTGTTAATTCACTCATCTAATAATTTAGTTTTTTGTTTTGTTTTGTTTTTAAGAAACTAAGCCATTTTGGTGATGAAATAAAAACTAAACTTAATTAAATTAAATTTAATAATAAAAAAAAAAAACATAAAATTGTCCAAATTAGATGAAAGACTTGTGATAGAATGAGAAATCATAAATGATAAATTTACAATAAAATAAAATACAATAAAATATTACAATAAAATAAA
The DNA here is from genome assembly GCF_049309525.1 of Garra rufa. Taxonomy (NCBI): domain Eukaryota; kingdom Metazoa; phylum Chordata; class Actinopteri; order Cypriniformes; family Cyprinidae; genus Garra; species Garra rufa. The sequence goes on along the minus strand of NC_133367.1, from coordinate 52,892,514 downwards.
CAATTTTCTCAAAATTAGGTGAACGACTTGTGATAGTCTTTGTAGCATAACTTAGAATGAGATATCATGAGAAAGTTTGACAAAAAAAATAAAATAAAAATACAATAAAATAAAATAAAAAAGTTGTCAAAATTAGGTAAAAGAGGTACAATTTTTGGCAATAAAATAAGCAAGCAATTAAAAAATATAAAAATGAAATAAATTTTGTTAAAATGAGGTGAAAAGCTTGTGATAGTCTTGGTAGCATCAGTTAAAATGAGAAATTATGCTAAATATGGGCAATAAAATAAATAATAATCATTATAAAATCAATTAATAAAATAAATTGTCAGGGTAACAAAAATATATATTTTTATACAAATATAGAACTCTAATTTTGGACATGTTCTTAGAAGTAGCCTAAGTACCATGTGAATACCATCTGATAAATAACTGTACCTTTGAAAAGGCTTCTGACCTTTTTTATACAGTGCTCAATTTCCTAAATGTGCTGATAAGATGAAAAATGTGCAGTCCCTCTGGTCGGGCAGAAGTGTCATTTGGGTTAGCAGGAAAGTGAGCAGTGGCTTTACCCTAAGGGTCTTCCAGGGGCCGAGACGGTGATTGATAAGAAGTGTTAGGGTGAGTTTAACCCCCACCATCAGGACTGCCCTGGGTCAACACATTCTGAGTAATGATCCCTTCTCAGAAACCGTGATGGATCACTGACCTCAGACCTGTGGAAGGCATCCACCCAAACCAGGAAGTGTTTGTTTGAGAGATATCTGTCCATCCTTTACATTAACAAGTGACTGATGAGATCAACCTGATAAACCATGCAAATGCTGGATTCTGAGGTCACCAGTTCCTTGTGAGTCTCAGGAGGAAGTTTGAGCGTTTGCACAAATTTGGTTTTAATGCAGCAACACAAGATAGAAGTAAAAAAGCCCCAAAAGGGGGTTTATTGTTAGGTCTGTCACGCCATAGGTATCTGTCTGATGTACTTCCTGTTAGCTGTAGCTGAGTAGGCTATCCTGGGGCAAAGCAGGTAAAAATGACTCTGGTAATGTGAGTCATAGTCTCAAAACTTATTTTCTAAACTTAGTAAGCTGCCTGGCTGTCTACTGCAGCTCCCTTATAAGGCAACAATGATCTATTGAATGATCTTGAAATGATCTATTTTTCAGAAATTGCAAATAAAGTTACAACAGTATTTGCATTATCCAGGCTTTTTACTAATTGATTGATTGATTGACTAGATTATCCAGACATCTGTTTTAACTTTTTTTGTTTAGTTTTGTTAATATTTTCCATATATTTATATTGTTCGTAATATTCAGAGATTTTTTTTTATTTTGTTTGGATTATCAGGACATTTGTTTTGATGTTTTGTTTAGTTTTATCAGGATTGTCCAGATATTTGCTTTGTTTATAATAATAAAAAAACTGTTTTTGTTTTGTTTGGATTATCCAGATAGGTGCTTTGTCCGTAATATTCAAAGAATCGTTTTATTTTGTTTGGATTATCCAAACATTTGTTTTGTTTGGTATTGGTTGGTCAGGGGCCCGTTTCAGAAAGGAGGTTAAGTGAAAACTCTGAGTATGTCAACCCTGAAATAAGGGAAACTCTGGGTTTTCTGTTTCAGAATGGGAGGTTTATCAAACCTGAGAAAGCAGGGTAAGTCAAGCCTGTTTCTGAAAGAGAGGTAACTTATACTCAGAGTCAGTTACCTTGGTAACTTACTCTGTGAACCAAACCTGGTCAGGAGCAAGTTTTCTTCTGTAAACCCAGAGTTTCTTTCGGTCTCCTCCCCCTTTTTAAAGTGTAAGTGATGTTTAAATACATCATTCATTCATTTATGCTCCAAAAATGCTTTTCTTAGTGAGTGTTTTGGAATGTAAATTTAGTGCATTTTATTTAAAATAAGAAAAATAATCTTAATGCAAATGGAAACAAGATTATTTTTCTTACCCAATTGGCAGATAATATGCAAAATAAGAATTTTTTTTAAAAGATTAAATAAACACCTTATGTACACTGTAAAATAAATAAAAAAAATTGAAATAAAGTGCAAAAACAGTAATTTTACAGAGATTTTCATTAAAGGTTTTACAGAAAAAAAAAAACGTTATTTTACAGATTTTTCCTTGTTTCAATTAGGATATACTGTATTACTTTAATTCTATGGTTTTTGTTTGGCAGCCATAGCTGCCAGTCGTTTGACCATTTTTTTTACAGTGTAAAACCCTTATTTGACAGATTTTACCTAGATTATTACAGTGAAAGCACTAAATGTTCTACAGAGAAACACTGTTATTTTACAAATCATTACAATCAAAAAAACCTTCAATAAAGTGTCAAAGCATGCTCAAGGTGAAAAATGAAGAGTTTTATTTAAAAGACAAAATACAAAGTCTGCACAAATGCCATATAAAATTTACATTTTACATTTTTAGCTACATTTTTTTTTTGTTGTTAAGAATATAATATATATTATATATAGCACAATTACATTTAAAATACTTTGATGATGAAGAACATGGAACAGTCAGAATGTTTAATTAAATATATTAGGGTTGTGCCGATAGACGATATCGTGTATCGACGATAGTCAGAGATATCGCCTGTTGCTGATGCCTTTGACGATAGTTAGACGATTATTATTTTTATCCGTCAACAAAGAACTTAACTTTAGCAATGCAGCACAGAGAGTCTGTTCTAGGATGCTTCAGAAACTTGCCGCGGTATAAACACACGCATAGAGAGGCCACAGCGCCTTAACGCACCTCGTGCAGTGAAAATGGGAGATTTTCATCATACAGTACGGTGGTAGATTCTAAAGGGAGTGTTATATTATATTAGCATTGCAGTCATTAGGATAACAGAGGTAGTAAAACCTGGTTCAGGCTGAATTAATTACGATGTATCATAATCAGTCTGTATATAGTAAACATAAACATTCATCTCAGTAACGTCTATAGGCGTTAATTAGAATTACGATGCGATCAGATGGCGCTAAAAATAAGCACGTGAATTACACGCGCATCACTTCTCCGCATTTAATATGAACTGAACTACAACATCACCTGATGACAACGGTCAGACATACAGCGGTAACATACTCGCAATATGACGGGTAAAGAAAGATTCATTCATTTACATTCTGGCACGCACATTTACAACTCACTGACGATAGCAGAGAATGAAACCGAAAGTAACTTGAACAACTCCGGCAGATAGCGCTCTGTACAAGCACAACTTAATCATATGCCAAAAGAAAGTCTACCTTTACAAAACGAATAAGGAATTTAGTACATAGATAATTAATTAAATTAGCACCATAGTATCGTGTATCGGCGATCTCTCAGGCTGACGATAGGGCGATATGAAAATTGAGCATATCGCCCAACACTAAAATATATATTCCACTTAAGACAACTTCACTTCCAGAGAAAATATTTCCAGATAATTCACTCACCCCCATGTAATCCAAGATGTGCATGTCTTTCTTTCTGCAAGTCAAAAAGAAATTAAAGTTTTTGAGGAAAACATTCTATTTTTTCTCCATATAGTGGACTTCAATGAGAGCTAATGGGTAGAAGGTTCAAATTTCAGTTTCAATACAGCTTTCATACAGCTTTTCAAGGGCTTTACAAGTTTCCAGTGACCCTTATTCCTTGGCTGGGATCATGTAGAGTCCTTTGAAGCTGCATTGAAACTGAAATTTGGCCTGTTGGCTCCCATCGAAATATGGAGAAAAATCTTGGAATTCCTCAAAAACCTTTTTGACAGAAAAAAGAAAGACATTTTTCTTAGAAATGCATCTTGATTTAAGAATCTTTACATTTTTTTAAAATTGGAAACAACAAGACAATAACACTTAGTAAGAAAAGCATTTTTTAGGTGCATTGATTTATTGCACATATTTTCATAATGCAGACACTGTCAAAGTGACAAAAACGGCATGTCCTTTCATACATAAGATTATTATTTTTTATATAGTATATATATAACCACCACCACAGCCATCTTTTTTTCCTAAATGCACAAATGCAACTTTTATTCTTTTTCATGTTGGATTTTAATATTCTTCCAGTACTTCCATCTCCTCTTCATCTGAGCCTTCTTGCTGTTGGCTGAGTAGGCATCAAATGTTCATTTCATTACTCTAATTAAGAAATGCATCTGTTTGGATTAGAGAACATTTAATTATGTGAAAAGAGCATTAGACTATGTGGAAAAAGCTGCTGCAAATTGAAATAGACCCAGAATTATATTTTAATGTCAAATATTAGTAAAATCATGTAGCCTACACCCATGAACCCTTTATGCTTAAAGCTTTACCTGGTTGAATTATGTTTTTATACTTCATGTTTAGCTGTTTCATTCTTCTTATTATTTTTTATTTTATTTTATTTATTTATTTTTTGCCTGTGGGATACCATGAAAATTAATAGTTCAGTAACTTACCATTCTGCCAGTTTTTACCTTTGATATTCTAATTATTAATAATTCAATTATTATATTCTTAATAATTATTAAGAATTAAAGTTAAGCATTGGCTCGAAGTATGCAGAGGTCTTTTTGGCGGGAGCTGTTGCCATGGTGAATCATAATTTCGGAGCTCCATTGATCAGGGCTTTTCATAGTCATGGTGCAAGCATTAAACTCAGAGTAAACCTACTCAGAGTGGATTGAACTAACTTAGTTCAGCTTTTCTGAAACCAAAAACTCAGAGTTTCCCATCTCAGGGTAAGTCAATTCAGAGTTCAAGTTTAAACAAGTTTAAAGTTGGTTGAACCTCCTTATTGAAACAGGCCCCTGGACTAAACAGACATTTGTTTTGTTTGGATTATATTATATGTATAGGTAATGTTTTGTTTTGTTTGGTATTGGTTTGTCTGGACTAAACAGACATTTGTTTTGTTTGGATTATATTATGTATATATGTATTGGTAATGTTTTGTTTTGTTTGGTATTGGTTTGTCTGGACTAAACAGACATTTGTTTTGTTTGGATTATATAATGTATAGGTAATGTCTTGTTTGGTATTGGTTTGTCTGAATTAAACAGACTGGATCAAACAAACGCTTGTTTCGTTTGGATTATCCAAATATTTGTTTTGTTTGGTAATGTTTGGTCTAGATTAAACAAACTTTTGTTTTGTTTTGTCTGCATTATCGAGACATTATTTTTGTTTGGTATTGGTTTGTCTGGATTAAACAAATGTTTGTTTTGTTTGGATTATCCAGATATTTATTTTGTTTGGTATTGGTTTATCTGGATTAAACAGATGCTTGTTTCGTTTGGATTATCCTTTATTTGAATTGTTTTGTCTGAATTAAATAAACATTTGTTTTGTTTGGATTATTCAAATATTTGATTTGTTTGATATTGTTTTTTCTAGATGTAACAAACATTTGTTTTATTAGAATTGTGTTTTGTCTGGATTTTCCTGACATTTGTTTTATTTGGCATTGTTTTGTCTAAATTACACAAACTTTTTTTTTTTTTTTTTTTTTTTTTTTGTCTGGATTTAACAAGCATTTGTTCTGTTTTGTCTGAATCATCCAGACATTTGTATTAGTTTTTTTTTTTTTTTTTTTTGATTGGTTTGTCTGGATTACACAAACTTTTGTTTCGTTTGGATTATCCAAATATTTGATTTGTTTGGTATTGTTTTGTCTATATTAAACAAACCTTTGTTTTGTTTTGTTTTGTTTTGTTTTGTTTTGTCTGGATTATTCAGACATTTGTTTCATTTGGATTATCCTTTATTTGTATCGTTTTGTCTGGGTTAAACAAACATTTGTTTGGTTTGGATTATTCAAATATTTGATTTGTTTGGTATTGTTTTTTTTTTTCTAGATTCAACAAACATTTGTTTTGTTAGAATTGTGTTATGTCTGGATTTTCCCGACATTTGTTTTATTTGGCATTGTTTTGTCTACATTACACAAATGTTTTGTTTTGTCTGGATTAAACAAACATTTGTTTTGTTTTGTCTGGATTATTCAGACATTTGTTTCATTTGGATTATCCTTTATTTGTATCGTTTTGTCTGGGTTAAACAAACATTTGTTTGGTTTGGATTATTCAAATATTTGATTTGTTTGGTATTGTTTTTTTTTTCTAGATTCAACAAACATTTGTTTTGTTAGAATTGTGTTATGTCTGGATTTTCCCGACATTTGTTTTATTTGGCATTGTTTTGTCTACATTACACAAATGTTTTGTTTTGTCTGGATTAAACAAACATTTGTTTTGTTTTGTCTGGATTATTCAGACATTTGTTTCATTTGGATTATCCTTTATTTGTATCGTTTTGTCTGGGTTAAACAAACATTTGTTTGGTTTGGATTATTCAAATATTTGATTTGTTTGGTATTGTTTTTTTTTTCTAGATTCAACAAACATTTGTTTTGTTAGAATTGTGTTATGTCTGGATTTTCCCGACATTTGTTTTATTTGGCATTGTTTTGTCTACATTACACAAATGTTTTGTTTTGTCTGGATTAAACAAACATTTGTTTTATTTCGTCTTAATTATCCAGACATTTGTTTTGTTTGGTATTGGTTTGTCTGGATTAAACAGATTTTTTTTTTTTTTTTTTTTTTTTTGGATTATCCTTTTTTGTATTGTTTGTCTGGATTAAACAAACGTTGGTTTCCTTTGGATTATCCTTATATTTAATTTGTTTGGTATTGTTTTTTTTGTTTGTTTGTTTTTGTTTTTTTTAGATTAAACAAACATTTGTTTTGTTAGATTTTTTTGCTTTTGTTAGGCTAGTTTATCCAGACATTTGTTTCTTTGGCATTACATTGTCTTGACTGTCTAGACATTTGTTTTGTTTGGTATTTTTTATTTTTTTTTTTATTTTTTTATTTTATTTTTTTGTCTAAATAACACAAACATTTTGTTTTGCTTTGTTTTGTTTAGATTATACAGACATTTGTCTTGATTGGATTCTCCAGATGTTTCTTTTGTTTGGTATTGTTTTGTCTGGATTAAAACAACATTTATTTTGTTAGATTTGTGTTTTGTCTGGATTTTTCTGACATTTCTTTTATTTTGAATCGTTTTGTCTAAATTACACAAACATTTTGTTTTGTTTTGTCTGGGTTTTCCAGATATTTATCAAAATTCATTCAGTCGCTCGCCTGTAGCTAAGAATAAATAATGGACAGTAGTTACAAATACTGGATATAAAAGCCATTTTAAAATAAACTGAATGTATTGATCATTTTCAGGACTGAATTACACATATGTTGCCTTGTCCACCATTGAATTGCTATTTTTTTTTTTAAATTATTCATTTATTTATTTATTACTGCACATCTGGAGATTGCCCTCTGTGTTATGGATATCTCACTGTTGATAATACATGCTGCCTACGTAGGCACCTCACAAGGTTATGAAACACAGCCATCCTGCTGTAGACACGTGAGACGAGTGTTGATCAGCAAAACTGATGTGTGTTTCCTTCCATTCATCATTCATCCTCGTTTATCATCGTCAACGTATTCTGTTTGGGTGCAAAACAGAGTCTTCAGACCTCGAAGACGTTGAGATATTGCACTCAAAACAACTTTGATGTCAGTACGGTGTTGGCTGGATTGCAATCCATCCATTACAGAGCACACAGCAGGTACAGGCATGTTAGAATCGGCGATCTCTCGGTCGTGACTTTCTCTGAGTAATCCAGAGGGAGGGGTTTGAGAAGAAGAGATAAGGTGAGACAGGATAAGATCAATGCTGGAGGAATGCAAAGTATCCCGCTTCGCACCAGCTTACACCTGGAGGCACAACACAGTCCGAGACGATCGTAAAGCACTTATCTAAGAGGGTTCGTCGTCATGCTACCTCATCTGCTGATTAATCTCATCATGTGACGCACACACCGATGACTGTTCATTCTATACTGCAGTGCATTTTGCGACTTTAAACACTTTTTGTGTACTTTTAGATATCCTTCTTTCCTACTGTGGTTTGTTAAAACTCCGGGTCAAATAAGGGTCAAACTTATAGGATATGTTAATGATGCTTAATGCAGAAAACAAAACAATAAACCAGGAAGAAATCTGATAAACATGTTGATGACCAGGTTAAATGGCAGCTGACTTAGTTGGAATTCTATTCAATAGAAAACAATGTTTTCTATTAAGGAATGTTCATATCATCTCACGCACATGACAGTGTTATCTTGTTTTGTAATGCTAACATTATTAAGAAAATGTGAGGTTTACCTACTGAGACGTAGGTTTAGAGGTGGGCCTTCACTCCTATATTTTTCTCTAAAATTCATATGATTTGTACCAATCAAATCTCTCAATTAGATCATATTTCTAACCTTAAGTATAAGCTAGTGATGCTCATCTGATCAAACACCTCTTACAAACTCTTTTTCTACAGGAAGCTTTCTGTTTCCACCGTGTTGTACGCTGGCTTGAGAAACACGCTTGACTTCTGGGGAAGTGGAATTACGCTTTAATTAATGTTCAGCTTGAGGCTGGAGCTTCTAGGTGGGGGGTCAGTCTACATGGCCTGGCATTTTCCCACAATGCTCTGTAAGCCTGTGTGCTGTTTGTGTGAGAAACGAAGAGGAACAGAGTTTCACAGCACCTGGATACTTTCTCTGCTCTGTCATTAACAACCACTGAGCTCCGGCCCAGTCAGCAGATGCCTTTCTGTGTAGCTGCACAAATGCATGTGTGCGTGCGTGCGTCCTTGTTTATTTGAACACTTCTGAAAGTCATTGGACTGGGTTTTCATTTGGCGAATGATTCATCAGCTGAAAAAATATTCCAGACTTACTTTGAAGGAGGAACTCAAGTCATATCAACCCAGTCTCACAGAAAAACACAACTATTTTACGAGGTACTGATCAGGGCAGGAAAATTTCCATGGATGAATATTTCGAAAATGTTCAGCAAGTTTCCAGAAACATTCCCAAAAATCTGTAAAGTTTGCCTTTGCAATCCTAGTGGTGATTTTGTATTAATTTGTACAATTTGAATCAATGAAAATGCATCTTTTTTTAGAAAAAAAAAGGCCTACCCCTAAACATAAAATTACAGAGACATAAGAAGATTGTACAAAAACTAGTCTCGCATAGCCTCTTTGAATGGCCAAGGATCGCCCAAGAGGCCATATGACTGGTGAAGCAACCAATCACATTTAGTTTTGTGTCCTGTTTAAGGGGCGTGGAAATGTCTCCACAATAACAGACTGTGTGTAAAACTCTTGAAAATTCAGCGTTTACTTGATCCCAATAAGTGCTTGTCACAGATGTGGCTTTCTTTTCTACACAAAACACTATTTGGTGGCTACAAAATGGTTAATAAAATCATTCACGTAAAGGGTTAGTTCACCCAAAAGTGATAACACATTTTGTTTCCAGGCAGAACGTTAAAGAATGCAACACGCACGTCTCTCAGAAATCTTGTATATTTCAACCAATCCGATGACAACTTTAAAACTCCTGAAATTTTTCCAATTTTGTGTGACATATGCATCAGATGTTCAGCCAACGGTCCATGGGAATGACGTCTGAGGCTGAGACTATACGAAAACAAACCAATGAAATCATACAAATTCATTAAGGCTGCCCCCAAATAGTTGATTAACCATTAGTCAGCGAAATGAGACTTGGTCAAACTAAATTTCATTAGTCGCTTAGTTGCAGAAAAAGAAATGCACAGGAAGTGGCGAAGTCATGCAGTCCGTGATGGACAGATCATTAACGGCTAGTCTATGTGGTAATATAGTACATCTGGTAGGACATCCAAATGCTCACCTATCATTCATCAACCTCAAATATGGCTTTTCATCTGAAATATGTAAGTGGTAGCAACATTGCATGGTACATACCTAATGTTAACCTATAAAACGTGCTCTTAAAATAGCATGCTCTGTCATTTTTGGTCATACAGATAAAAGTAATACATATTTTAAATCTGTAAAGACTCGTTCATTTGTGTGCTCTCACAATAATAACAAAACATTGCGCTTTTGTAAAATAATTAAAGCTAACAAGATGCACTTTCTGCCATCTCGGTCTCTGTGAACTTAAGCATTAAACTTCGAAACTCTGTGTATACTTGCCTCACAGACATGAAAAAATATATCTATAGAGAGTGAAATGTCTACTTCTAAATGAACCAAATTAAATAGAAAACAAATATTCTCAGATTATGTAATCTGTATGAAACATGCAAACAGAGATGCTGAGTCAGTATCACCGACTTCATCTCTTTTTTGTTAACAACTGTTTATTGAATTTTCTTCAAATAACAGTAATATAAAGCAAAAATCAAATGTGCAAACTAAGAACCCACCCCACCCCATCCCACCCCTGGTAGACTTTAAACAAGACAAAACAAAACAGACAACAACAACCACCAAAAAAATAAATAAAAATAAAAATATATATATATTTTACAACGATTTTAAAAAGGATGACACAACATTAAAAGCTGACTGCCATAAATTTACAGTTTTGACATTAGATCCATGTATACGAGAAGTTGAGAGTTCCATTGATATAATGTCCAACAAATACACCGTCCAGGTTCGTCTGTCCATTGTGTGAGGAGGACTCCAACGGTTGACTAGCAATTTTTTTGCTGCTGTGAGAGCAGATAACAGTAAACATCTTTGTTGGCCAGATAAAGTAAGGTCCCAGAAATCATTCATGAAAAAGTGCCGTGGAGTTAAACCTATCTCAGTGCCCAGAAAATATGATAGATCCTGTGAAAGTTGAAACCAAAAAATTGAGAGAGAGGGGCACTCCCAAAAAAAATGCAAAAATGTCCCTAAAGATCCTTGTGGACAGAGATCACACTTAGGAGAAGACGACAGATTCATATAAAAACGTTTCATTAGAGTCAAGTAAACCCTATGAAGCAATTTCCAATGAATCATTTGGTGATTAGGGTTTTTCGAAGACAATTTAAACATACCCCATACCTGATCTGAAAATAAAGCATTCACATCATCATTAATATCTTTGGCCCAAACAGTTGTAATAGATAAAGGTTTGTATGAATGCTCAAGAAGAAAGTGATAGATAGCTGAAGCAGAGGAAGGAGATTCCTCAGAAGGAAGAATTAGTTTGCGCAAAGGATGAATAGGCAACTGAGAGTTCCAAGGCACCCCATAGGCCCGTAGGGCCGATCTAATGCGCAAATACATGAAAAAAGAGGTGCCAGGAAGATTATATTGAGTTCTGAGATCCTGGAAGGATTTTAAACCCATACCGACTTCATCTCTTCAGATGAAAACAAAGAAAACACTAGTTTATCAATAAATTATTAAAACATTAATGCAGTATGCTGTTTTTCCCTGACACATTCATAATTATTATATCTGCCGATGCATGTGGCAGGCATTTTTAGCATGTGCTTGAGCACTTACATTTATTAAAGGCTTATTATGATGACTTATATGGTTTGTTAATAAATGACCAATGCTTAAAGTGAACAACTATTAGTCCACCAGAAACAGAAAAATCTTTAGTTGAGGGCAGCCCTAGAATTCATACTAATTAGCCACCAGTTCGCCAAATCATAAAATAGTTACAAATACGAATTGAAATTAAATTGTGTTGGTCATATCTAAAGACCAGAATGTCACGGCGACTTAGGGTTGGGCTCTTTTGTTTTTGTTTTTTGTACGAAAAAGTATTATCATAGCTTCATAAAATTTAGTAGACATTTCTCTCTCTCTCTCTCTCTCTCTCTCTCTCTCGCTCTCTCTCTCTTTCTCTCTCTCTCTCTATTTTTTCATGTCTGTAAGGCAAGTATACACAGAGTTTCAAAGTTTCGTGCTCAAGTTCACAGAGGTTGAGATTGCAGAAAGTGCAACTTGTTTGCTTTATTTTACAAAAGCGCAATGTTTTGTTGTTATGGTGAGAGCACACAAATAAACGAGTCTTTACAGATTTGAAAGATGTATTTCTTTTTTATCTGTATGACTAAAGTGACGAAGTATGCTATTTTAAGAGCAAGTTTTCTAAGTTAAAATTAGATTGAGCGACCATGTAATGTTGCTGATGTCACATTAACTATTTCAATGATGCTTATTCTGGATTTTGAACACGTCATTTGCGTTGCTGTCTCTGCAGGGTCAGAAAGCTCTCGGATTTCATAAATAACTTAATTTGTGTTCCAAAGATAAACAAAGGTCTTACGGGTTTGGAACAACATGAGGGTGAGTAAATAATAACAGAATTTTCATTTTCGGATGAACTATCCTTTTAAATCCCTTTATTTATATTATTTTCTATTGACAGCCATACTTATGGTTAAACATCTAAAAGTACAGATTAACTTTTTTTTTTCCCTGTTGGACAATAAAACAGCGGGCAAAATGTCCACAGACGTACACCAACAGGGTGGCGACTCTTCTCACATGGTGTTCCCAGCCATTCCTAGGCTCCAAGATTATTAGAGTTATGGGAAATCATGGAAACGTTTTGTTTGCTCTACACATCAAAAATCTTTCAGTGACGATGAACATCTCTGAAAACGACTGTGTACTTTCCCTAAATTGGGCGTTGCGAGAGTTCAAAAGAGGTTACGTTTCATTCTTAATGCTCTGCCAGATCCTTTTGTTGTTCTTTTTGATTCGATTCTTTCTCTCTCTCTTTCATTATCATGGTCGGTGTTGATCTTTCCATGACTCCATGCTCCATGTTTCACTGCAGCGAATGTGTCTTGGAAGCGTCGCCCCGGTTTCATGTTCAAAGTCCTCCATTGCTCATATTCACAGTGTTGAAGGAGCCGTGTTGGCCGTAGATGAACGACCGGCGATCATCTGCTATGTGTATTACGGCCTTTGAGGTATGTCGATTTTGCACACATAAAACACATGAAAGAATGTAGACTGACTAACCTGCTTTCATACAATCCAAGAAATCTAAGAAATTAATATCTCTAAGGGGCCATTCATAAAGGATGCATTTATGATGGTTTTAATTGTTGGTCGACTCTATAGAAATGTTCTGTGCTACAAAAAATGACATAAATGTGTTTGAATTGATTTTTTTTTTAATTAATAATGTTTTAATTCTATCTATCTATCTATCTATCTATCTATCTATCTATCTATCTATCTATCTATCTATCTATCTGTCTGTCTGTCTGTCTGTCTGTCTGTCTGTCTGTCTGTCTGTCTGTCTGTCTGTCTGTCTGTCTGTCTGTCTGTTCAATAAGAAACAACATATTAGTTGATATTTTTGTATCATTTGTATCATATATTGTCGTAGCTTCATAAAATTAAGTAGACATTTCACTCTTTCTATATATAAGTTTCACGCTCAAGTTCACAGAGACCAAGATGGCAGAAAGTGCAACTTGTTTGCTTTATTTTACAAAAGCACAACATTTCATTGTTATTGTGAGAGCACACAAATAAACGAGTCTTTACAGATTTGAAAGATGTGTTACTTTTTGTATCTGTATGACTAAAAATGACGGACTATGCTATTTTAAGAGCAAGTTTTCTAGATTAACATTACATTGAGCGACCATGTAATGTTGCTGATGTTATATTTATTTATATGAGATGTCTATATTTCTATCTTTCTATCTATTTGGTCATTACATTTTGTATTGTCCCCATGTTTGCCGCCACTTCTGTTGTGTAAATCGCACGGTTCACCTATAACTTGAAACTAGACTCTTTTTCAGCTTATTTTTGTTATTCATTTGGATGAAAAAGCACAAGCTGAAATGCCACACACTCTTTTACACATGAAAAACGCTACAATTTAGACACACTTCAAGTTTGCCCCACCGAGTTGAGGGTTTCATTGGTAAAATTTCCATTTGTAAGAATAGCAAGAGTGCGATAAAAGATCGGGGCGACTCTCGGCGGGAGATAAACTGGAAAATGAGCATGAATTGTTGAGTGGATGAGAGCAAACAATCATTTTTTTCTGTTAGCCTTTGAAACCGATTGAGAAGAGAACAAATGTTTTCAACTGGGATTTATGGAGATTTTTCTAAGGTGCCGTGTTTCAAGCAAAAGCTTTTGGAAAGTGCGGTGGGAGACAAACAAACATTCGCTCAGAAGAGCTTATCTGTGATGATCATATCAGTGATGACGGATCACTGTTTATTTTTAATCCTGCATTAAAACTTATAGTTAGTGTTTTGAAATCTATAATTTGACTCAACAGCCTTTTACTTACAGGGCATAATGATATCCCATTTTACGCTTTTCATAAATGATCCATTTGTCTCACAGTTTGTCTATTTTCTTTTCTGTACAATAATACTTTAGGAGCCAGTTTCGGCTCGGAGTGAGTGTGTCTTAACTGTAATTGAATCAGGCTCTATTTTCCAGGAATTTAATCAAGTGATTATCTCCATTGAAAAGGAAAGAACATCAATCCCAACAATGAATACATTTTTCTGTTTGTTTTTGTCTTTTTTAATAAAGTTTAAAGAATAAGGTTGTTGCTTTGTTTGGCTGATAGACCCTCGAGCAATCACTTTGACCTGGGATTGAAATGTTTTGTTCACTCCCCTCTGTGTAAACCTACAACATTAAACAGACATTTTGGATGAATGCTGTTTGTGATGTTTCTCAAACTCACTGCCAGCTGCTGCTTCTTAATTTCTGCCAGTTTCCGTCCAAAGAGAAACTGTACGAATCATCGTTTGATTAAGTTTTAATAGTTTAAGTTCGGTTTGTTTATTTTTTTAACCCCTGCCTCTGCTTGTCGTGACACATAACGCCACTGGCGCCGGATTCAACCACAGCATATGTTTTTGCGACTTTAATTCTTTAATTCTCTACTCCTCTAATCATTCCCATGATTACTTATTTATAACTTTCAGATTGGCAGTGTTGTCCACTCCCACACAAGGGAGGTAGAGGAATATTTTAGGATCTTGTGCGCTTGGAAGCTCCCATAAGATTTAGAACTGACTGTACTTGCTGTTTGTCATGAAATTTCGTAATACAAAAGCTCCCACATCTTTTCAAGAATGTCTTTTCCAGTTGTTCAGGATTACGAGACAAAAATCGCCAACTTGGATTTCTCAGGTTCTATCTGCATTCTGAGGTTTTGAGATATTGAGCTTCAAAGTTTTTCCATTTCATAAACTCTGTAGACAGAATCGCTTTATAAATGTGTTCTAAATATAAAAAGTCCCACAATGTGCATGACTTTAATAAATAAATCACACATGGGAATGGAAATAACAAAAATTTTCCTTAGTGAAAAATAAATATACTACAGTACAATGTATTTTAAATGCATTTCTTTCATTCTAAGTATAATACAAATGCCTTTACATAATATGTACTTAATAACCTACAATTGTACTTTTTATACTAAACTGGTATATTTAAAGTCTGCTAAATTAAACTAATTTTGCATTTAATCCACTTTAATTGTGTGGAAGTAGTGCTAAAGTCCAACTAAAGATATTCTTAAGTATATTTGATTGTGCTAAAGTGGAACTACTGAAAGTATACTTTAGGGACACTTTAAATATTTAGCATGTAAAGACCCATTTTGTTTAAATATCACAAATAGTGACAATGAAACATATTTTAGGCTTAATATTAAGACATGCGTATGTAGTACTGCAAATAAAGTTTAGTTACAATTTTTATGTCAGTAAGTCTTGAGCGATATGTCAGTAAATATGTTTTTATTTATTTTATTTAATTGTATACTTAGTATAAAATAAATGCATTTTAAATCTATTACTTTTTATTAGGGTTGCCAAACATGTCAGACAGAAACTCTTAAATTTTAAGACTTTTAACGAAATGGTACTTACAAAGGCAGTATTTAGCAGATTAAATATTTTAGAGCTGAACGTGATCTGAAAACGTAGAAAAACTAAATGTAGAAAAAAAAGTGAGAAAAAAAAAACAAAAAACTTTGATTAACCTTCATATCTGGATTCACAAAAATTCTTTAACAAAAGTAATCTAAAAAGTAGGTCTCATTTGATAACTTTGGTGCATAATGCATCAACTAAAAATACGAATTTATAAGTATTTAATGTTTTTAATTTGTTAGTTAATAAAGTTCAAAACTTTTATCTTAAAAATACATTAGTAAATGTAAAAATGACAATAAACAAAAATGAGTAAATGCTGTAGAACTTAGTTACAGTAGTGCATGTTAACCTTATGTTAAAGCATTATTTTTCTTTTTTAAAGAAAATTTTAATGGATCTTGCCCTTGACACTGTAGATCTTGCTTGCTTCAGTGACCTACAGTATCCAGTATCCAGGTGAAAGTCAATGAACGACTTGTTTCAAATATTGTATGTCACATTATGGAAAAAAAAAAAAAAAAGACATGTAAATGCCTTAATGTGTGCTTTACCCTATAATTATGTAATTAAATAAATAAATAAATAATATATATATATATACTGGCACTTTAGTTAACTTCAGTGTTTGTTCGTCATTTGCAGTGTAACTAATGGCATTTAAAACTTGACTGTAGCTAAAACTGCTTTCATCTATGTGTAGCTTATGGTAAGTTACCATTTCAAAGTAGCTTCCCCAACCCTGTTTTGCAGTAACTACAGACTAAATTAGCTTTGCCCCAAAACATGCAAATAGGTTGTTTTGCAATGTGTAAAATGTCAAACTTGTCGTCATACCAGAAAGACTGACTGTGTAAACTGCTGTCATGCCAGCAGCATTAACAAACTATGGCATTTGGGCTGTTTAGTGATCTGATGGCGAGATCAGCTTTATTGGTTGGCTAGATTGCCGTCTAACCTCAAAGTAGCACACGTGAGCCGTGTAACCCGTAAGTGCTTTATAAACTGCTCACAGGTATACAGACTCATTTCATGTTCTGAATTTATTGCTGGATCAGAGCGAAAACATGAGTAAACAAGCTCATAAAGACTCAAATGAGGAATAATTTAGTGTTGTTTGTGATGGTTTCAGCATGTTTTAGCTGCACTGATTGAGTTTGCTTCCAGGCATAGACATAATGTGTGCAGCTTCCAATGAAAATCATACACCAAAAATCAAGAATTAGTAAGACTGAAATCTACAATTCTATTCTATTCTATTCTATATTAGATATGTGTGGATTCTTCTGTTCTATTCTATATTAGATGTAGGTGAATTCTATTATATTCTATATTAGATGTAGGTGAATTACTCTATTCCATTCTATTCTATTCTATTCTATTCTATATTATTCTATATTAAATGTAGGTGAATTCTATTCTATTCTATATCAGTTGTAAGTGAATTACTCTATTCCATTCTATTCTATTCTATTCTATTCTATTCTATACTATTCTATTCTATTCTATGGTATTCTAGATGTGTGTGAATTCTATTATTCTATTATTCTAATAATTATATTATTATTATTATATTCTATGTTGGACGTGTGATTTCTATTCTGTTATATATTAGATGTAAGTTATTATATTCTATTGTATTCTGTTATTCTAGATGTGTGTGTGAATTCTAATATATTCTATATTAGATGTGTGTGAATTCAATTCCATTTTACATGTGTGTGAATTCTATTCTATTCTATACTATATTAGATGTGTAAATTCTATTCTATTCTATTCTATATTAGATGTGTGTGAAATCTTATTCTATTTTATTCTATTGTATATTAAGTGTATTCTACTCAATTCCATTAGATGTGTGTGATTTCTATTCTATTCTGTACTAGATGTGTCTGAATGCTACTCTATTTTATGCTATATTAGATGTGTGTGAATTATTTTCTTTTGTATTTAATTCTATATTAGATGTGTGTGGATTATATTCTATTCTATATTAGATGTGTGTGAATTCTGTTCTATTCTATTCTATTCTATTTTATTCTATATTAGATGTGTGTGAATTCTATTCTATTTTGTTCTATTTTAGATTTATGTGAATTATTTTATTCTATTATATTCTATATGTGTGAATACATTTTTATTATATTCTATATTAGATGTGTGTAAATTATATTCTATTATATATTAGATCTGTGTAAATTATATGTTAGATGTGTGTGTGTGTGTGTGTGTGTGTGTGTTGTGAATTATATTCTATCTGTGTATATTCTATTTTGTATTATATGTGTATTGTGTATTCTATATTAGATGTGTGTAAATCCTATTCTATTTGATTCTTTTCTCTTTTAGATGTGTGTGAATGGTATTCTATTCTATATTAGATGTGTGTGAATTCTTCATTTATATTCTATTCTGTAACAGATGTGTGTGAATGGTATTATATTCTAGTATATAGTAGAATTGTGTGATTTCAATTATATTCTATATTAGATGTGTGTAAAACAAGATGAGCCATATTGTAATAAAGTAAAATAATTTCATTATTGCTTTACGTAACCTTTGTTTTTATGTTAGATCGATATTAAATTGATTTCAGACATAAATGTGCGTTCATATATATATATATATATACAGTAGTCAATATTTGAAGTGGATCAAAACCTATCACCAAATTTTCCTAAAAACAAAACAATACCCATTCTTGTCTTAGGACAACTTTGATGAACTCTTTTGATCTACTTCAAATGTTGACTGCTGTGCACTATAAAATAAACAAAAAATAATTTATGTGACTTGCTTGCAAATTGAAAAAAAATAAAATAAATAAATAAAATATCTCAGAATACACATCTGCTTCTGATTGTCCGTCAATGACGAAAGTTATTTTTTGCGGCCAGGCGGTGTAGTTCCCGCATCCACCAGCAGGGTTTACTAGACAATGCTAATCTGCCAGACCTTGAGCACTTGGTTTTGTTAACCTCTGCCATTTTACAGACTACAAGGGCATGTCCTCTATCCCGTTAAAGTCTGATCCCTTGGCCCGGACACTCAAAATGATTGACGAGTAGAGCCCATTTCTAAATGACTACTTTTCTGATTGGCTAAAAACATCACGCTGCTCCCCTGATGCTTTTTTGTTTACAGAGCCTTGGGCTGTCGCAGATACAGCTGTGATTTCTCACAACAGCTATTTCAGTCATATCTGTCAGGTAATAGAGACATTTTGTGCTCGTTTAAAAAGTTGCTTACAGCACCTTTAACATAATCTATATTCGCTTCAACAAAACTTGGATGCGCCTCAATTCAGAGGTTCCTGACATAACCAGACAACACCACCACATGCCTGTAATTATAGCGAATTCATAAATGTTCCCTCAAGCTCAGACGTGCCAAGACATGCAAGTCTACGGTTCTCACGCTAAACTGTGAGACTAATTAATTCAATATTGCAACTGGAAGATTAAAGTCTTTTTGGCATGTGACAGTGTGGCGTGGAAGGCGATGCTTTGATCTGCATATCTGTCCACTCTTTTTGACTCTCGCACAGACTTAATGAATATTTTGCTTCAGTTGTGCTGTCATCTATCAGCACCAAATGACAAAACAACCAGCCACAGGATAAACTAGTTTACCGCACCTCTCACCTCATCTCGTCTCAATCTGCATTGTTTGTCCTCTTCAGCTTATTCATGGTGATTGTGGTACTTTCCGTTTTTTTTTTTTTTTTTTTTGTTTTTTTTTTTGCAGGTGGGAGGCTGAAGGAAGATTACAGGTGTTGGGAAATTGTCATACCCTGCAGTGAAAGAACAGAAAAGCAAAAATGACTTGATTAAATAAGATATTAATTGCACTAATAAAAGGAGCGTAATCGCACAATTGCTCATAGATTTTGTTTTCAAGTGTAAACAATGAAAATTAGTTGGTTTCGAGTTTGTATGTACTTTTAATGCTGTAAAATATACAGTACCAGTCAAAAGTTAGGAATAATTAAGAATAATTAAGATTTCTATTTTTATTTTTTTTTTTTAGTTTTTTTGGGAAAAGTCTACTGCAATATATTACAATTTAAATGTTTGTTAGTGGTAATACTTGTCAGCATTAAATGTATGAGAATTGCAATGTTATAATGTTACAAATGATTTATACTTAAAATAAATGCTGTATTTTTAATCCTGTAAAATATACACCACCAGTCAAAAATTAGGAATAATTAAAAAATATATATTTTGTTTTATTATTTTATTTTATTTTATTTTATTTTATTTTATTTTATTTTATTTTATTTTATTTTATTTTATTTTATTATTTTATTTTATTTTATTTTATTTTATTTGTGTTTAGGGGAAAAGTCTACTTTGATACACTACAATTTAAAAGTTTGTTAGTGGTAATACTTTTCAGCATTGAATATATCAGAATTGTAATGTTATAATGTTATAAAAGATTTATACTTAATATAAATGCTGTATTTTAAATCCTGTAAAATATACACTACCAGTCAAAAGGTAGGAATAATTAAAAAATATATATTTTTGTTTTATTTTATTTTATTTTATTTTATATTATTTTATTTTATTTTATTTTATTTTATTTTATTTTATTTTATTTGTGTTTAGGGGAAAAGTCTACTTTGATACACTACAATTTAAAAGTTTGTTAGTGGTAATACTTTTCAGCATTGAATATATCAGAATTGTAATGTTATAATGTTATAAAAGATTTACACTTAATATAAATGCTGTATTTTAAATCCTGTAAAATATACACTACCAGTCAAAAGGTAGGAATAATTAAAAGTTTTTATTTTATTTTATTTTATTTTTATTTATTTTTTATTTTTATTTTTTTGGGGGGAAAGGTCTACTGTGATATACTACAATTTAAAAGTTTGATAGTGGTAATACTTTTCAGCATTAAGTTTATCATAATTTTAATGTTATAATGTTACAAAAGATTCATACTTGAAATAAATGCTATTCTTTTACACACACACACACACACACACACACACACACATATCATGAAAATCATAAAAACACAAACAACATATATAAATAAATAAATAAATAATAAGCATTAAATCAGCATATTATAGTGATTTCTGAAGAATCATGTGACACTGAAGACTGATGGAATGATTCAGAAATATCAGGAATAAATTATACTTTAAAACATAAAATATATATATATTTTCATTTATATATTTCATTATGATTTTAATCAAGAATATTGTCATTTTATTTATTTGAGTTGTACCTTTTGACAACCTGAACTAACCATAGTCTACATATCATATAAGTATCATCATTAAAAAAAAACACACAATACAAATTGTATTACCCTTTTTTATTTATGTATTTATTAATTTGTTCATTTGTACCAAGATTCTTTCTTAGGGTTGCACCATTTGATAATCTGAACTAACCTTGCATTTTCTTATGAAAATAGGTTCAATCATATAAGGAAAATCACTGAACTTTCATGCAGTTCTAAAGTGTTTAAGAGTCTTTTCTGTGAAATCAAGTAATGTCTTATGTTTTTCTTGTCAAATATCACAATAAAATAGCTTTCTGTAAGTTGGTTGTACCACACTGACTTGTTTTAATTTTGTAAACAATCATTATCGTCATCACTAAAATAACTTGTAATTTCACACATAAACCGCTTTTGGATTTAATTGAGTTTTGATTTTTAAGTACATTACAAGCTCCCTGAAGCTGTCCAGACTCGTGGCAAAGTCAAGTGAAGAACACTCACTGTAGCATCTGTCCTTGCATTCGGTATGAGAACAAAAATGGATTTTAGAATAATGTATTCAGTCTAATTGCATAATTGTCCTGCTTGGAATGTCACGAAAGTGTAAAGTCTCATTATAAATACATAATATCATGCAGAATTACTTGAGAGACAAAAGTGTGATGTAATCCAAACAATAGTTTAGTTTTGAAAACTCGTATCTCAGCGTTCTTTAAGACTCCATTATAAGTTCTGTTTAAGAGGGATTCAGGAGTAAAGCAACTCTTTATGAAATACTGCACAGTTTTCTGTTTTAATGTGCATTATCTGCTACTGTCTTGTGAAGAACAATGCCTAAAGCTGTGTGCTAAATCTTTCAAGTGAATCTGAATCTATGACTAAGACATTTGGGAGAAAAACAACACTGAGGCAGACAACTGTCATCTGTGAATAAGTCGCCCAGGAAACAACGACACAATTACACCGTCCATGCATATCAAAATCAAACTGATTCCTCTAATCTTCTTAATCTCTCACTAATGCAGGATCTTTGTAGGTGCTCCCTTACTAAACTTTGAGTCGAGTGTATCCTCCGGCGCTAATGATGTAAGTGTTCTCGAAATGCTAAAGATGGTACCAGTCTAAAGCTTGTTCCTCACTGGAAGACATAAGATCAATTCTTACCACGGTCTTTGTCTTATATTCAGGCACTAAGTCAATATATATATATATATATTTTTTTTTTTCACAGGATGACACAGAAATGGATGACGCTGTCTGTTGCGAGTGTATGCTGCATGCTGGGGGAAAATTATGGTCTGTTCCTGTGAAAAAAGTTTGGAAAAATAAAATGGAGCAGTTTTTATACAAAATAATGGAGGCATGAATTAAATAGCATATTTGCAGGCCAAATATTACTGCACATTTTTCCTCTCTTTCTTTCTTTTTAATGTGTACATGTTTGGTATCTCTAAATTTTAGAAGTTTTTTTTTTTTTTTTAAAGAAGTTCTAATTTAATTTAGTTTTTCTTCAAATTTATTTCACAATTTTCATTGTTTATTTTCATAACATATTTAGGAAGAATTTGTTATTATTATTTCTGGATCATGAATATTATTATATTTACCAGTACCCTTGATATACTATTAGTATTAGAATATTTTGAATTAGATTTCCATTTTATTTTCTGATTTCACTGTAATTTTAGTTAATGTTTTAGTAATTAAAAAAGTTGGTTAATATATGTATGCATATGTTCGCAACAAAACGGCTTCCAATCTATTTGGTTACACCACATTGACACTGATTTATTTATTTAGTTATTTATTTATTTAAAGTTGGTTATTTTCATTAGTTTTTAGTTTTTTTTAGTGTTTTTTATATATATCATTTGACAACTTGAACTAAACTTGCCATTTCATAAAAAGGTAAATTTATTTATTTTATTGTATTTATTTATTTATTGTTTTAACTGACCTTAGTTATAAAGAAAAGAAAAGAGTTTTCGTTTGAGTAATTTAATCTCCATACTTGTCAGATATTGTTATGAAGCAGACGGGACAAGAAGGTAAGTGTTATACAAATGGTGTTTTATTTATACAAGCAGCAGTGCCGGAGGTGAATGGTGAGTTCGTGAAGGTGAGCAAGACTTGAAGTGATGAATACTGAGCTGGATGGTAACGTGAAGAGAGTAACAGGTCCTTTCCGTTTTAGGTGGCGAGACTGGAGGATTCCAAGAACGAAAGCCAGAGGGGTTCAGAGAGTTCGTGGATCCACCACCCTCCGCTGACGCGGAAGTCAGCTTACGGCCACACACCGCTAATGACAGGATACTGAGAAGACACAGAGGACTGGCGCTTGGAAGACTGGAACGAGACAGAGATAAGGTAAGTACAATTGGGTAAGTAATCTCGATAGTGATACTCGCCAAGAGTTACTGGAAGTCCGCTTTCTCTGGAACGAGCCCGGACAATGAGTGGTGTGTGGAGAGTGTCTTTTATGTGTTGGTGATGATTACGTGCAGGTGTTCATTAATCAATACTCAGGTGACGGTGATCTGGGAGTGATTGTGGGTGCAGAACCTGACCAATCCGTGACACTACCCCCCTCCCCAGGGCCCGCTCCTGAGGGCCGAAGTCTCTTGCGCCGTGGTGGTCTACCTCGTCCTCGGGGTGCAGGAAACTCAGGATGACTAGCGTGGAACTCCTCAGTGAGCGTGGGATCTAGAATATCATCTCTTGGGACCCATGACCTCTCCTCTGGTCCATAACCCTCCCAGTCAACCAGGTACTCGAGTAGACCACCACGACGACGAGACCGGAGAATCTCCCGGACGGAGTAGACGGCTCCATCTTCCAGCATGAGGGGGGGAGGAGGTTCTTCTTCGTGGTCAGGTTCTGTGGAGAGAGTGAGAGGTGGATGAAATGGTTTCAGTAGTGAGACATGGAAGGTGGGGTGAATGCGATATTCAGGTGGGAGTTGAAGCCTGTAGGTGACGGGGTTGACCTGTTCCAGGATGTTGAAGGGACCAACAAACCTGGGACTTAATTTCTTGGAGGGCAGTCGCAGACGGATATCTCGAGTGGAAAGCCACACTTGATCGCCTGGCCTGAATTCTGGGGCTGGGGCCCTCCTCCGATCCGCGAAGGCTTTCTGTCTGCGTACTGCCCTCTGTAGGTGGTGATGTGCTTCGTCCCAGACCCTCTCGCTCTCCCGGAACCAGAGATCCACTGCGGGGACCTCAGATGGTTCACCATTCCAGGGAAATAGCGGTGGTTGGAATCCGAGAACGCACTGGAATGGTGTGAGGCCGGTGGACGGTTGCCGCAGTGAATTTTGGGCATACTCTGCCCAGCCCAGGAACTGGTTCCAGGAGTTCTGGTGGTTGTGGCAGAAGGTCCGGAGGAACCGCCCCACTTCCTGGATTTTCCTCTCCGTCTGGCCATTGGACTGCGGATGATAGCCAGAGGAGAGGCTGACGGTCACACCTAGGAGACGGAAGAAGGATTTCCATAGACGGGAGATAAACTGAGGACCGCGGTCCGATACAATATCCTCAGGTATTCCATACTGACGGAAGACGTGATTGAACAGGAGTTGGGCTGCTTCAAAGGCAGTGGGTAGTCCTTTCAGGGGCAGTAACTTGCAGAACTTGGAGAATCGATCCACTATGACAAAGATGCAGGTGTTTTCATCCGATGCTGGTAAGTCCGTCATAAAATCCACTCCCAGGTGTGACCAGGGGCGGTTCGGGATTGGCAAGGGATGGAGTTTACCTGCGGGCAAATGCCTGGGACTTTTGGACATGGCACACTCCTTGCACCCCTGGATGAACCGCTGCACATCCCTTGCCATCCCAGGCCACCAGAAGCGCTCGGATAGCAGCGAGAGGGTGTTGTTGGTCCCGGGATGTCCAGTGCCCAGGGAAGTGTGGATGGAGCGAATGAGATCTACCCGTTGTGTCCTAGGAATGTAACGTCGATCAGGAGGGCAGCCCGGCGGAGGGCGAGGAGCAGGAGTAGCGACACTAGGGGGAGCAGACCATTCGATGGGGTTGATGAAGATGTCTTGTGGGAGGATATTGCTGGGAGGTTCAGTGGAATCAGTGGAGTCGTGGATTCTAGACAGGGCATCTGCTCTTATATTTTTTGGACCGGGACGATAGGAGATGGAGAAGTGGAACCTTGAAAAGAACAGTGCCCACCTGGCCTGACGTGGGCACAGCCTTTTTGCATCACGGAGGTATTGGAGGTTTTTATGATCTGTGAGTACCAGGAAAGGATGATTGGCTCCCTCCAACCAGTGTCGCCACTCCTCCAGGGCGAGCTTGATGGCGAGAAGTTCCCGGTTGCCGATGTCATAGTTCTTCTCCGCCGGGCTGAACTTCCGGGAGAAGTAGGCACATGGATGGAGTAAACGTGGAGTTCCGTGATGTTGGGAGAGAACCGCTCCGACTCCCGAGGTAGATGCATCCACCTCCACCACGAAAGGAAGGTCTGGATCTGGATGGCGCAGAATCGGAGTCTGGGTGAAGGCGTCCTTGAGGGATTGGAAGGCTGCGGCGGCTTCGGGGTTCCAGGTAAGTTTAGTTGGTTTTCCTTTGAGTAGGTTGGTTAATGGAGTTGTGATGATACTATAACCTTGAATGAAACGGCGGTAGAAATTAGCAAAACCGAGGAATCTCTGGAGTTCTTTGACAGAAGAGGGTTTAGGCCAGGACATGACAGATGACACCTTCCTCTCGTCCATACGAATACCCTCACGGTCGATGATGTATCCCAGGAATTGAACGGATGGAAGGTGGAATGAACATTTTTCTGCTTTCAAGAAGAGTTGGTGTTCCCTGAGTTTCTGGAGGACCTCCGCAACGTGGTGGATGTGTTCAGTCTCACTCCGGGAGTAGATGAGGATATCGTCAATGTAGACAATTACTGACCGATGGAGAAACTCCCGGAGGACTTCATGCATGAAGTTTTGGAATACGGAAGGGGCGTTGACCAGGCCATAGGGCATGACGCAATACTCATAGTGGCCTGTAGGGGTCACGAAGGCCGTCTTCCACTCATCCCCCTTCCGTATTCTCACCAGATTGTAAGCGCTGCGGAGGTCCAATTTCGTGAAGATGGTGGCTGACCGGAGTTGTTCGAGGGCCGCTGGGACGAGAGGAAGGGGATATTTGAACTTGACTGTGGCTTGATTCAGGATGCGGTAGTCAATACACGGCCGCAGCCCTCCATCCTTTTTCGCCACGAAAAAGAAGCTGGATGCAGCGGGAGAAGTGGAGGGACGAATGTATCCTTGCTGGAGAGCCTCGTGAATATACTCCTCCATGGCCTTAGTCTCCGGAAGTGACAACGGGTAGATCCTTCCTCTGGGCAAAGGAGCATCAGGAATCAGGTCTATGGCGCAGTCCCATGGCCGATGGGAAGGTAGCTGGGAAGCTCTCTTGGGGCAGAAGACGTCCTGGAAAGAGGAGTAGGTATCCGGAACCTCGGTGGATCGTTGCTCCAAAGGGCTCTCGATGGATGTGGCGCAGACAGGAATGGGTCTTGGTATAGGGCGTGGAGCTTCTGGAAAGCACTCTGGAAAACAGTCATGACCCCACCGGATTACCTCTCCATTGCCCCAAGAGATGATGGGATTGTGCTTCACCAGCCACGGGCGCCCCAAGATGATGTCCATGGTGGCCCCCTCCAGAACCAGAAGTTGGATGAGTTCTTGGTGAAGAGCTCCTATCTGAAGGTGGATGGGTTGGCATTTACGATGGATACGGGGTCGTGCTGTGATGGAACGTGTTATGGGCTGAATCTGGTAGACGCTCGACGAAGCTTCGGTTCGGAGCTGTAACTGGCGACAGAGGCTCCCCGAGATGAAGTTCCCCGCTGACCCGGAGTCGATGAGAGCGTGGGCTATGACAGAAGATGTGGAGGTGGTTAACTGAACACATGTAGACAGAGGATACATCTTTTCAACTTCGGATTGGATGACACTCACCGCGGTAGGAACAGGACGAAGGGGGCATTTCATCCGAACATGCCCACTGGCTCCACAATAGAGACACAGACCCCGGGTCAGCCTTCTCTGTCGCTCAGCGGATGATAGTCTACCAGATTCAAGTATCATCGGCTCTGGTTCTGGAGGGCTGGCGGTCTCCACTGGGCGGAGGAGTGCATTAGGAGAGACATCGGAGAGAGTATGATATGATTGCATGCGGTCAGAACATCTGATGGATTGCTGTATGAAACGCTCCAGACCCATAGCGTCATCCAACGCAGCTAGTTGGAGGCGAAGACGGGGTTCGAGCCCGAGACGATAGGTGGTCAGCAACGACCGCTCGTTCCATCCACTGGCAGCGGCTAGGGTTCGAAACCGTAAAGCATACTCATAAGTGGACATCGATCCTTGTGATAAGTGATAGAGCTGCTCACCCGCTGATACTTCCCCGTCTGTACGGTTGAACACCTCTTTGAAGTGATTGATGAATGCCTGGATGGAACGAGTGGTCGGCCCGCTTTGCTGCCACATCGATTCGGCCCACTTCAAAGCTGGTCCTGTGAGAAGAGAGGTGATAAACGCTATTTTAGACTGGTCTGTAGGATAGAGCGCTGGTTGCATAGTAAAGACAAGAGAACATTGCAGTAGAAATCCATTGCACTCCTCCGCCCCGCCAGCGTAGGGCGCTGGTCGGGCCATGGGACTGGATGGTGGTTCCGAAGAAGTGCATGGAGGTACGGGTGCCGGTGGTGCGGAAGGGGTGACAGATGGGGATGACAACAAAACCTTCCGCAGATTATCCACCAGTTCCTGGAATGGATCCTGAGCACTCATGCTGCTTACTGTTATGGTCCGGGCTTCTGTTATGAAGCAGACGGGACAAGAAGGTAAGTGTTATACAAATGGTGTTTTATTTATACAAGCAGCAGTGCCGGAGGTGAATGGTGAGTTCGTGAAGGTGAGCAAGACTTGAAGTGATGAATACTGAGCTGGATGGTAACGTGAAGAGAGTAACAGGTCCTTTCCGTTTTAGGTGGCGAGACTGGAGGATTCCAAGAACGAAAGCCAGAGGGGTTCAGAGAGTTCGTGGATCCACCACCCTCCGCTGACGCGGAAGTCAGCTTACGGCCACACACCGCTAATGACAGGATACTGAGAAGACACAGAGGACTGGCGCTTGGAAGACTGGAACGAGACAGAGATAAGGTAAGTACAATTGGGTAAGTAATCTCGATAGTGATACTCGCCAAGAGTTACTGGAAGTCCGCTTTCTCTGGAACGAGCCCGGACAATGAGTGGTGTGTGGAGAGTGTCTTTTATGTGTTGGTGATGATTACGTGCAGGTGTTCATTAATCAATACTCAGGTGACGGTGATCTGGGAGTGATTGTGGGTGCAGAACCTGACCAATCCGTGACAGATATGTTCTCATTTTTTACTTCAAGCCTCAACAAATTATTAAGGTTAAAAAAAAAATCATAGAAGAGGTGTATTAAAATTAATTTCTAAATGAATTAGATTTTATTATTGCAGTTTTGATAAAAGAATAGGGATTCACACTACTGACGCAAACAGATTTCCATTACGTGCACCAGAACCGCACGAACAAACAAGGAATTTATTTTTCATGGGATGCATATGTGTAGGTTTCCCAATCTTTGCAAGTTCTCATGAGAATGGACACTAAATGTTCTAAGTTAATGAAATAATAAGAGATTTTCAAAACCAAAACAGACGGCCTGGTCTTATCTATGCCCCACAGAGACACCAAGCTGAAAGTCTGTTTTTTTCTTAACAAGATTAACAGGGCATCTCCACACCTGCTTCGAAGTAACCTTGACTTGGAGTCATTTTTGAATTTTCATGGGCTCAATAGGCAAAACATTTCATTGTATGCTTTTATGTCAAATATGAATGCTTTTGCACATTGTATTATTGTAAGATGCCTTGGAGAAATACATCTGCTAAATGCATAAATGTTGATATTTGTTGATATTTATTAATAAATGGCATATTCTTAACAACTCTTAGCAACAAATTAATGTTTATTTTTTTGTGTATGTTCGCAGCTCCGTAGAGATTCTAGCCATCACATTAAGCACACATTCCTGCCTCAGATATGTAAATGAAAACAGCTGTTGTTCTTTCTGTGTACATTTTTCCGACACGGACAATTAATCACTCTTAAGAAGCGCGTCGGTCTTCAAAGGTGCGTTCCTCACCTTATCTTTTCACTGTAATGACCTGTGGCGTGTCAAAGAGCCATATTCATCTTCAGCCCACAGTCTGTTGGCACAGCTGTCAGACCGGATCGTCTTCATGACTGATTGATGGATGTGGTAGAAATAAGAGACAGATATAACGAGGTCCTTGTTTCTGAGGTCTGGAAGAAGCAGCAGTCTTCTTCTCATCTTTTTCACAGTCCTGAAGCAACCTCCCAAACACAAGTCCATTAATGAAAAAGGTTGTTGGAAAACTACTTGACAGATGCTGACCAGAAGGTGTCTGGTATGTTTTGAGTTTATCTCCTTGTTTAAAATTGATAACCCCATCCAGTCCGCTCCGAGCCAAATAAGGAGGGATATTGAGTGTCCTATCATTCAAGGGAGGAGTTCTTAAGTATTGCCAAAGACAAGGTTCATTCCTATTAGAAGCTGTTTGGCTTGGCTCCGTTTTAAGTTCAGTCGCTCAAGCCAACAAGTACATCTGCGCACCGCACCTCCCCATACCTGTCGAAAACATCTCACACTATCCATTAGAGAGTCGTCACAAATCGTGAGGTTTGAAAAGGGAGCTGTCTCAAATTCTGCACATCGAATACAAATTGGAAGATGAATAAACTTTCAAAAGCCAGATTTTATATACAGAGTTTGATATTTGTGTTAGTACTTTTTCACTTTGCAGACCTGCTTTGGAGAGGATGTTATGAACCTATACTTTATTAAACTACATGCTGCTCATAATTTAGTTTAAAAAGTACTGTTATTATATACATATAATAATATATTATGTGTTATTATAAACAGAAGTGTATACATGCACACATCATTCTTTAAAGATCAGGATCACAATCAAGTATTAGCAGTAAATGTAGTAAATCGAGTATTTATATGGTTTTTATTATTAATTACCTATTAACAGGTTCAATTTTGATTTCATGTTAAAATAATTGTTTATTATTATATTATATATTGATACAAAACAACAGGCAGAACAAATGGAAAGTTGTTTCTGAAGATAACTGTTGTTATTATTATTATCAAATATCTATTTATTTATAGTATTTTAATATTTTAAAAATTCCTTGAAATGTTATTAATCATCTAATTGATAATTTATATATAATTCATTTATAATAGTTTGTATTATTGTTTACATTTTTATATTATAAAAATGATACATGCATACGTATATATAATTGTAGATATTATTTCTATAAAATAAAACCTATTAATTTAATTTAATGTATTTACTTTTGTGCACCAACAAACTGTAAATGTAGTAAATGCATTTTTTATTTCATGTAGTTTTTGAAGACTAATATTGATAAAATATTAATTATTTTATTATTTAAGTAATCGTCAACTATTATTATTATTATTATTATTCATACATATCTATTTATTTATAGTATTTTAGTATTTTAAGAATTCCTTGTAATATTATTACTATTATTAATTAATAATAATTGTAATGAATTTATATATACTAATTAATTTATAATAGTTTTTATTATTGTTTACATTTTTTATATTATAACAAACATGATTTAATTAACTGAAGTTAATTAATTAATAAATTAATTATTTTGTGCGTCAATAAAATGTAAAAGTAGTAAATACATTTTTTTATTTATTTATTTATTTATTTGTTTTTCAGTTTTGACTTTGTTGTTTCTGAATGTAATAATTAATTTCTAGTAGTTTTTATTATTGTTTACCATTTTTTTATATTATAACAACATGTAAAAAAAAGTATATATAATTTTAGATATACATTTTTTACATTTTGTTATAAAATTAAAAAATGTATAAATATATAATATTTAAAATTTGAACCTTTTAATTGAATTTATTTATTTATTTTTGTGAGCTAATAAACTCTTTACTATAACACCAAGGCCATGTGCCAAATTCAAGAGAGTTTGTTTTTGTTCACATTAATGTAATAATAATAAAAAAAAAACAATGTCATCAATCACAACGGATCAAACCTCTAAAATGTATTTAACTGAATGCTCATACAGTGCATACATTCACAGTGGAATATAATGTATAGGTCAAATTTGTGAAAGGTTGCACTGAGTTTATCTTTCCTCGATGGCAAATAAATCAAAACGTCTCTTACAAGAGTAATTTATGTGTCCCTGCTGGCGAATAAAGCGATGCTCCCTTTCGCATCCGTAACATTACCAGCTGGAGTTGCCTTCTTTGGAAGAAATGGTGCCAGAACAACATCAAGTATTAATCACACCATGTCCTTTCCCTGACACCATTCCAAATGCCTTGTTGTTCACTTAGTGCATAACACTCAGTTGCTACGCCGAGCCATCCATCCTTTTGAGAGGAAAGTAATCTGACTTATGTTTGTTTAGCATTTGATGGGGTCTACGCAAAGGCAGCCTGGCATTTTATGTCCGCTTTTCCACCTAAACAAGGATGAAAAGCAATTTATATGGCAAAAGCTAAACTACACCCATAATGTTCCAACTCAGAGAAAGGTTACGTTGTAAAGAGGTACAGCTATACAGCCACGAGAATGACTGCGTCCTTTCATGTGATGACAGATAGCTATTTAGTACTCCAAAAGTTAGAGCCGGAACAATTTACGTGTTGTGTTTGGAAGAGGCTTCTGTCATTGGAATACCAAGTGCATTATTCATTCACTGCACCAATAATAATATGGCAGGTTCCACATGTTTGAACATATAAAAAGGCTGCGATCTGAATGAAACAGCCCCTTTGAGTTCCACAAAAAAACTTTTTATATTCTGGCTGTTTAGATCATTATCATGTACTGGGGCTTAAAACTCAGCGTGAAATGCTGTTTGCAACCCATTTGATTTCTGAAATCTAATTTAATCGTATCCATTGGATGGCGAAACGTGGTTGGAGGTGATGATTTCATGTTGACTTTGAGCGCAGAGCTTCAGGAAAACCATGAAATTTAACACAACCATAATGTCTCCAATGTTCTTCTAGA
Organism: Garra rufa; assembly: GCF_049309525.1. Classification (NCBI taxonomy): domain Eukaryota; kingdom Metazoa; phylum Chordata; class Actinopteri; order Cypriniformes; family Cyprinidae; genus Garra; species Garra rufa. The sequence goes on along the minus strand of NC_133367.1, from coordinate 52,860,299 downwards.
GGTTTGGGGAAATGGAACAGGATTTTTGGAGGGAACTGATATTAGTTCATGTACTTTTGGTTAAAAATAAACAGAATTACATTATTGAGCAAGTACATTTGATTCAACTTGTCATTTTATTGAAAAACACACACATCTTTGTTTTATTTAGAACTTAAAGAGCAGTTCATAGGGATTTTTCATTTTTCATTTCAAAAAGGTTACACATTGATCTGCATTTTAATGAGTGAAATAAGTATTTGATCCCCTATCAATCAACAAGATTTCTGGTTCCCAGGTGTCTTTTATACAGGTAACAAACTGAGATTAGAAGCAATCTCTTAAAGGGAGTGCTCTTAATCCCAGCTTGTTACCTGTATAAAAGACACCTGTCCACAGAAGCAATCAATCAATCAATCAGATTCCAAACTGTCCACCATGGCCAAGACCAAAGAGCTGTCCAAGGATGTCAGGGACACGATTGTAGACCTACACAAGGCTGGAATTGGGCTACAAGACCATCGCCAAGCATCTTGGTGAGAAGGTGACAACAGTTGTTGCGATTATTCGCAAATGGAAGAAACACAAAATAACTGTCAATCTTCCTCGGTTTGGGTCTCCATGTAAGATCTTACCTTGTGGAGTTTCAATGATCATGAGACCGGTGAGGAATCAGCCCAGAACTACACGGGTGGATCTTGTCAATGATCTCAAGGCAGCTGGGACCACAGTCACAAAGAAAACAATTGGTAACACACTACGCAGCGAAGGACTGAAATCCTGCAGCGCCCGCAAGGTCCCCCTGCTCAATAAAGCACATGTACAAACTCTCCACCATGGCCAGGACCAAAGAGCTGTCCAAGGATGTCAAAGGCCAAGATTGTAGACCTACACAAGGCTGGAATAGGCTACAAGACCATCGCCAAGCAGCTTGGGGATAAGGCGACAACAGTTGTTGCGATTATTCGCAAATGGAAGAAACACAAAATAACTGTCAATCTCCCTCGGTTTGGGTCTTCATGTAAGATCTCACCTCGTGGAGTTTCAATGATCATGAGAACGGTGAGGAATCAGCCCAGAACTACACGATAGGATCTTGTCAATGATCAGTGCAGCGGGGACCATAGTCACCAAGACAACAATTGGTAACACACTACGCTGCGGAGGACCGAAATCCTGCAGCGCCCACAAGTTTGGTTTGTGGGAAATAAGTTATCTAATGTTTTAAAGTATAAGTACAAATGTGAAAGCAGAATGTCTCAGAATGTGTTCAAATTAAAAATGAATGCATTTTGAAATAAATATATTTCTAAAAAAAAAAAAAATAGATTTATCTTATAATTATGACTTTATAAGTCATAATTTCATCTTTTTAACTCGTAATTACTACTTTTTGACATAATTTTGACTTTATATCTCATAATTATGACTTTTAAAGTCAATAACTTTATCTTAATAACTAATAATTACTAATAATTACTAATAATTGATAATAACTTTATCTTGTAATTATGACTTAAGTGTCATAATTTTGACTTTAAGTCATAATTTCGACTTTATCTCATAATTTTGATTTAGTAAGTAATCATTTCGACTTTTTATCTCGTAATAATGAAGTATGTCATAATTTCGACTTTATAAGTCATAATTTTGTCTTTTGAACTCGCAATTACACTTTTTAAAGTCATAATTTCGACTTTCTATCTCATAATTATGACTTTTAAAATCATAAATTTGATTTAGTAAGTCATAATTTCTTTTTATCTTGTAATTATGACTTAAATGTCATATTTTCCACTTTTTAAGGCTTTTTTTCCCTTACCTGGTGGAAATGGGATTCCATACTTTTTCTTATTAATGTATAATGATTTATACATTGTCCCTGACGCTGAGACGGCTACGCGTCCTGTTCCTGTTCCTGGCGCTGAGGCGGCTGCGCGTCCTGTTCCTGGCGCTGAGGCGGCTGCGCGTCCTGTTCCCGGTGCTGAGGCGGCTGCGTGTCCTGTTCCCGGCGCTGAGGCGGCTGCGCGTCCTGTTCCTGGTGCTGAGGCGGCCGCGCGTTCTGTTCCTGGCGCTGAGACGGCTGCGCGTCCTGTTCCTGGCGCTGAGGCGGCTGCGCGTCCTGTTCCTGGCGCTGAGGCGGCTGCGCGTCCTGTTCCTGGCGCTGAGGCGGCTGCGCGTCCTGTTCCCGGCGCTGAGGCGGCTGCGCGTCCTGTTCCCGGTGCTGAGGCGGCTGCGCGTCCTGTTCCTGGCGCTGAGGCGGCTGCGCGTCCTGTTCCTGGTGCTGAGGCGGCCGCGCGTTCTGTTCCTGGCGCTGAGACGGCTGCGCGTCCTGTTCCTGGCGCTGAGGCGGCTGCGCGTCCTGTTCCTGGCGCTGAGGCGGCTGCGCGTCCTGTTCCTGGCGCTGAGGCGGCTGCGCGTCCTGTTCCCGGCGCTGAGGCGGCTGCGCGTCCTGTTCCCGGTGCTGAGGCGGCTGCGCGTCCTGTTCCTGGCGCTGAGGCGGCTGCGCGTCCTGTTCCTGGTGCTGAGGCGGCCGCGCGTTCTGTTCCTGGCGCTGAGGCGGCTGCGCGTCCTGTTCCTGGCGCGGCGACGTCCGCTATCTCCGTGCCTGACGCGGCCACGTCTGCTATTTCCGTGACTGATGCGGCGGTGTCCGCTATTTCCGTGCCTAATGCGGCGGCGTCCGCTGAGGCTCCGCTGGTGGCAAGGCCTGCTCGCGTGACTCCGCTGCACGGCCCTGGCCCGCCATCCCTCCCCCTGACTTGCCTCCCTCCGTACCTCCTCCCTCCAGACTTTGGGAACGTCTGGAAGCCGTTCCGTAGGGAGGGGGTACTGTCATGATCGGGGCTGTGGGGTTTCCCTCAGCCACCTGAGGTCGCTGTTCCTGCACTGCACTCCCTTGATTGTTCACCTGTCCTTGTCATCAGCACTAATCACCCACATCTGTTCACTATCAGGACTATAAGTATCTTCACTACTCACTCTGCATTCATGTCTGCATTGTCTCGTGTCATGTTTGTTTTTGTGTTTCTGATATTCCCTGACCTTTGATTATGTTCTGGATCTTGTTTATTTTGTGTTCGAGTTCTTAGTTTGTGCCGTGTTGGCTTTTTGGTTTATGTTTATTTTGTTATATTATCATTAAATCGTTTTTCACCTGCATTTGGACCCAGACCTCCTTTACTCAACGTGACACTTACAGATTATATTAGTAATACAGCGTTCAAAAAGGCAACCATCTAGGGAAAAAAATATTGTTAAAGCTTGCAAGCGAAGCGGGGAATATGACTTCAACTCCGACGAGGAAACTTCAAAGGAATTGAGATCAACCCAGCGATGGCCATTTTCTCATTCGCCAGATAAGGAAATCTGACAATATTTTTGTTGAATGTCAGCGTTATGTTTATTGTAATGTTATTGCTTTCAAAACTACTGTTTTAAAGAGCGAGCGAGTTTCACGTCTCAACCAGTAGAGGGTTTCTATCAAATGTTGAAATTGTTAACGTTTCATTTTGCTTTCTAAAGACTGGTTGGAAGTCATGAGATTCATTTTATTCTGTTGACAATGAGAAATAAAAACCAAAACAGAAATCTTCTAACTCATATGGACTTAGTAAGCAGGGAAAGGCACAATATTTTGACAAACTAAAGTTAATAGGTGGTAAAGATACGTACAAGCAGTGTTTATTAAGATATTAACCTAATATTTCACCTACCTGACCAGAAATGATAAGAACAAATGCGAATGTTGTCAAGATTCTTGCCCTGGAAATCCTGGTTCAGTTTGATCAACCACAAATGCCTTTGTTCCTGCACTCTTCCTTGATTTGTTATAACTTTTGACAGTTTATAATACTCCAAATATTTTCCTGGTCTGACCGATTAGTACAGCCCAACACATGACAATAATTCACCCTTTTCAGCAGCAATAATCAGCTACATTTTTCGAGTTTCATTTGGCTCAATGCCGTAAATAAATATGGCCAACTGATGACGGGTCGCGAAAACACTCTATTATTAATTTTTGGAAGCAAGCCAGTAAAGTTTGCAAACAATATGATGTTTAATATTTGCTCGCATTGCAATAATATTTCTTGAAAATATGTATCTGCCGTTATATTTTTGAAACGATCATCATATGCTTGGCATTTTACTGTTTTGGACCCCACTTTCATTGTAAGGACATAAAAGCGAACCAAATCTTGAGATTTGAGATTATTGTCTCTGCTTAGGAAGTGTTTAAAAACGTGTTTTGAAGAAGTCCACTACCACATCTTTGTATTTTATGATAGTTCGAGGTTTCATCTTAATGCAAAATTTATCCATACACAAAAATCACAAAGGAGCCAAAACAGCATTTATCGCCATCTGAGATGGTTGGAAATGAGTATGGTGTTATCCAGCAGTGAGATGTTTTTCGTGCAGATGAATGGCTGTAGATTATGCTGGTAAACTGACTGTTGCAAGATGTCGAAATGCCACCCATAGTCGCTTTCATCAGAGCGTCTTCTCCTCAACTCAGACTTGTTTGTTTGATTGGAGGTGATATGAAACATACCTGCATCACGTCTGTTTCTGATTCATATCAGCCCACACGTTTCTCTCCGTTTCTTTCTATTTGGTCAGTAAATGTCACATGCAGTGTGATATTTCCTCTGCTATGCAGGCATTAGGTCTGATTTCCACCTGCTGCTGTGGGTTGTTTTGAAGAAGTGTGTCTTTTTTCTCAGGTTTTTTTTCTTCACCTAAGTTACCTCCCTTCACCAAAAATGTTTATTTAATGTGTAAATTAATGTTTTGAACTAAAATATACTTCTGTGCACTCTACACAACTATTTCAGCTAAAAGAAATGGCAACTTTATTTAAGATTAATAGTGTTTTATTTAAAAACCCATGACATGACTGTTGTTTCGTGTTGACACATGTCCTTGTTCAAATTTGGTTTCATGGAGTCTTCAAGAAACTCCATACAGAAATATTTGGAAATATTAAATATATATGGCTTATAGGGCATCAATACATGCTGGACACCATCTGAGCCAAACAAGTTTATCTTATAGTCTCATCAGACCACAGGACATGGTTCCAGTAATTCATGCTCTTGGTTGTCTTCAGCAAACTGTTTGCAGGCTTTCTTGTGATCCAGCTTCAGATTAGGCTTCCGTCTGGGACAATGTCTATGCAAACCGACTTGCAGTGTGCTGCGTATGATCTGAGCACTGACGAGCTGACCTTCTACTTCTGCAGCCTTTAAAGCAATGCTGGCAGCACTCATGCATCTGTTGTTTGAAGCCAGGTTCTGCACCTGACACGCAGAACGAGTGCTCAACTTCGTTGATCGACCCTTGCAAGGCCTGTACCGAATAGAACCCATCTCGGAAAACCTCTGTATGACCCTGACCACTGTAGTGTAACTCGGTTTCAGGGTGTTACTGAACCTCTAATAGCCTTGGCCATCTTTGTGGAGAGCAACAATTCTAATTCTCAAATCCGCAGAGAGTTCTTTGCCATGAGATGCCATGTTGAACATCCAGTGGTCAGTATGAGAGAATTGTACTCAAAGCACCAAATTTTCACTGCTCTAAAACAAGATACAAAAATTTGTATGGTCCTGTCAAGCAGACACAAACATAAACATGATGAATAGGACATGTGGCTTTGCATGGTTAAACAACATACTGCTGTTATCACTTAGGGTGTACTCACTTTTGTTGTCAGCTATTTTGACAATAATGACTGTGTGTTGGGTTATTTTCAGAGGAGAGTAAATCTATACTGCTATACAAGCTGCACATTGACTACTCTAAAATATATCCAAGTTTCATTTCCATAGCATTGTCCCTTAAGAAGATATACTAAAATGGTTGCTAAAAAATGAAATGTAAAATTTTAGGTATTTGATGGTGTATTAAACAAAAGTGTTTGTCATTTACTCACCCACATGTTTCAAGCAAAATGTAAGACAAGTCACTGAAATGTAAGCTAAATTAGAATATGAACAAGCTTCACAGTGATAATTGCTCCTCAAACAAAACTATCATAAGACTTTAGAAGACTTTGGATAAAAGTGTATAACTTTTTCTTTTCCTTGACAGTTCCATCCGCATTTCCTTTAATTGTGTGAAAAAAAGCACACTGGATATTTTGCTTTTTTTTTTTTTTTGGTGTGTGTGCATATACAGTTTTGAAAACTACATGAGAGTGAGTACATCTTGAAAGGACTTTAAGAGGAAAGGAACATGGCTGCCATCTGGATGTTTTGAAGTAAATCTCAAAGATCGTAATGCTCACAAAAAGGTCCTATAACAGAAATAACGCAGTTCTATTTTTAGGACGACAGTGTCATTGCTAAATATGTTACTGTCATAGCAGCCAAACTCATACACATACTGTTATGATGACAAAGGCTGCATAATAACAGAGACAGACCAAGTAATAAGTAAGGAATTACAGGCATGTAGGTGAGCAAATTGATCAAATATTAACTCTGGGACTTTCTGTGCGTGACTGCGCACTACAGACCTGAAATAAACTTGAAAGTGTGTCAGTCAAACAGGCAGGTGACGAGATGAAAGGAACCGGTAAAGAAAGACAGGAACGACCTGAGAGCGAGAGAGAGAGATGAGAAGAATGAGTAAATTTGCTGTTGTACAGCCTAAAGCCATACATCTCCCCTGAGACCCGTCTCTCCTGCTAGACTGACAACAGAAACGATGAAAAAAAAAGTGGTTGGGAGAAGTTGAAAAGTAATCACATACCAAAAAGGTCTAGACTTTCTAGGGAAAGAAAAAAAGTGGTGGTGTACTGTATTGTTACTTATCAAAGATTTATGGGTGATTCACAGATTCGGTATCATATACAAATTGTTAGTTCTTTGAAAATACCGTCCTTTTCAGTGAGTTCTGAGGTCATTGCTGTAACAATACAGTGTAGGATGAATCACTGAATCAGGCTTTTGTTTTGTCTCCAGCTGAACAGCTCAATGGTGATTCAACTTTAACCTAAACAACTTCATAAACTGAAACCTTTCAGCTGAAAAACTACATCTGGATGCTTGTGACTAAATTGGTGATGTATACATTACAATAAGTATCACTTTATTTTATGGCACTGAGGAAATGACGGTAAGTGATGGAGTGCGTGAGCAATCAAACAGCTTGTAGACATCAAGTTGGTGCTGTTTTTAATCGAAAATGAATAGAAATGAAAGGTCTATTATCTTTTACTCACCCTCAAGTCGTTCCAAACACGTATGACGCCCACACATTACTTTAAGGTCCAGTTCTCACTATTAACTAACTATTAACTATGACTTTTGCTTCAATAAACTCCTAATTACTGCTTATTAGTAGTTTGTAAGGTTAAGCCTAGCTGTTGGAAAGGTTAAAAAAAAATGCAGAATATGCACTTTATAAGTACTTGGACACTAGTTAATACTGAGAATTGTTCCCTATACTAAAGTGTTAACCGTATGACCTACTTTCTTACGTGGAACACAAAAGGAGATGTTTTGCAGAATGTCCACGCTGCTCTTTTTTAAAACAACTACAAATAACTACAAATATTTGCTACAAATATACCCATGCTACTGGTTTCATGGTCTAGGGTCACATATATTTAGGGGTTCGAGCATGCAGTGCTGAAACCCTATTGAAACTGTTATGATTTTATTATTATTATTATTCCACCGTAATACTGATTGTTCAGCCCAAACTGTAAGGCCTAGAGAGCTGAAACTGTCAGATGGTAGTAGTATTGGTCGCTACTGAGAGACTCGTTCCAATCGGCCTAACGCAAAAATGCTCATAACATCCAGACCGTTTGTCATAGACTTAAACAAATCCTTGGGTCAAGGCGATTAAAAGCCTAGAAAGTCAGATTTGCTCTACAAAGTCCGATTTTTCCACCGTTTCCGCCAACCTTCCGTACTTTGGTGAACTACTACTAAGTTTTTCGCCCGATTGGAACCAAACCGAAAATGAATAGAAATGAAAGGTATATTATATTTTCTTAATCTTTTACCTCAAGTCGTTCCAAACACGTATGACGCCCACACATTATTGTAAGGTCCAGTTCTCACTATTAACTAACTACTAACCATGACTTTTGCTTCAATAAACTCCTAATTACTGCTTATTAGTGGTTTGTAAGGTTAAGCCTAGCTGTTGAGAAATGTACAAAAAATTTACCAAAGTGTTGCCCGTATGACTAACTTTCTTACGTGGAACACAAAAGGAGATGTTTCGCAGAATGTTCACGCTGCTCTTTTCAAAACAACAGAAGTGAATGGAGACTAAGAAAGACAAAGTAGCATCATACATATACCATAAATGTAGTCCATGTCACTAGCTATGCTTCCATCACTCTGTTTTTATGTGCATTTTAAAGTATCACATCAGAAAACAATGATGGAAACGCCAGATTTTGGAAAAAGTTTTTACACTCACTTGAGGTGGTGCGAAAAAGACAATGCAAATAATTTCCACTGAAGTTTCCACTGATGGTTTCTTTCCAATTTTGTACTTACTATTGATTACTAGGTTACCATTACCACCATCATAAAGAGCCTTTTTTTACTATAAAGAACCTTTTCTGCGTTTGAAAGGTTCCATGGATGTTCAAGGTTCTTCACAGAACCATTGATACCAGTTAAGAACCTTTATTTTTAAGAGTGTAATACTGTTAAACACACACACAGACACAAAGACATAGAAGCATCATAAATATACCATAAATGAAATCCATGTCACTGTTGCGCTATATTCCCAATGATCTGAAGCCATACGATAACTTGAGGAGAGACTAAAAGTGTTGTTTGCTGAAAATCTGATGTAAATCATCCCAAACACCAGTTTTTGACACTGTGTTTGGTTACAAAAATAAGTTTGAACTTTGAACTAACGTTTGAACTCAGTGGAAGCAAGTTTTTCACTGTAAAACAATACATTTAATTTAGAATTTTTATAATTAAGTGAGTCATGGGAATATAATGGTGGTGGTAAATCCATATGACGTTCTTTCTTACGTAGAACACAAAAAGAGAACAATGTTCAGAAGTGAATGGAGGATAATGTTGTTGAGCTGAAAAAAATAAAAACACTAAGAAGCATTATAAATATACCATAAATAGAGTCCATGCCACTACTGTGCTATATTCCAAGTGTTCTGAAGCTGTACAATAACTTTGTGATGAGCAGACTGAAACTTAAGTACTGTTTAATGATAATTGTCCACTTAAAATATATTCAAAGATAAGGTACCTGGTGTAAATAATCCTAAACACCACTAGTTTCTTTGGTTATGAAAGTTTGAATATGCAAAAGTGTAGTTAAAAATTGTGCAACGGTGGAAGCAAAAGTTTCAATGAATAATTGTGAATTGCTTTGAAAAAAATATATATTGATTTTAATTGCTACACTGTAAAAATATATAATTGTTATAAATATAGTTATTTGTTACCCCACTGGCTTATTTTTTTTTTTTTTTTTTTTTTTTTTTTAGTTTAGTCAACCTGAAATGTTAATTTAAATGACAACTTGGATATTTTTGTTGACCAAAAAAAAAAGGTGGTGAAACAACATTTTTTGTTGTTGTTTACAGTGTATGAGTGAAATTAAGCACTATCCATTTGACAGATAATGTTTTTAGAACTTTGGTTAATGTTCTGGCAAGGTTCTCTAAAAGTTCTTCCAGTAACGTTAATGGAATGTTAATTCAAAGTTATCTGGTCTTTAATAATGTTCTCAACTTTAGCACAAAAAAAAGTTTTATTCTAGAACATTTTAGTTGAATGCTCATCTAGCATTTTGAAATGTCACTACTTGTTTTGGAATGTTCAGAGAACTTTTGGAAGTAAAAACGTTCGGAAGTAACACTGTGTTTGCAAAAGGATAAATGGAATGTTAACTACTCTATCTGATAATATCTCATTCAGTATTCATTCAAATTTAAGACGGGATTCTCGATTAAAATACCAATGAGAATAACGCTCAATACTCTCCATTTGCATGGTAATACCAGGTGACCGTTAAAGATCGGATCTCACGAGGTGGATGTTAAACCGAATGCAAACAGAGCCGATGAGCTCAGAGAGTTAATTTCCTTTTATGGCTGACTGTTCACAACCGGTCGTAGTCGTGCATTAACAGATCCGAAACCTGCTTGATGTTTAATGTTGTGTGTCTGGTGATTAGGCATGCTGTCATAACCTGAGGCAGATGAGTGAATAATGGCAGTTTATTATAGCGCTCTTGACAGATCAAGCACAACTGACAGCTCTAGGTAGGCGTAGCCACCGAGACACAAGCCAAAGCATACAGGTAAGGCACGCAAATGCAGATATGCAATCTGTCAAGAGCCATCACTCTCAGACTAACACACAACAAGAGTCTGGGAGAATAGATGCCAATGTGAAACAGGTTCTGTGCTGGTTGTTTTTCAATCAAATATCTGTCCGAACCACAAAACCAGTCATAAGTGTCAATTTTTTGATAGGACAATATTTGGCTGAGATACAACTATATTAAAATCTCGATTCTGAGAAATTCTTGAGAAAAGTTCTTAGCAATGCATATTACTAATCAAAAAATATTTCAATGGAAGATGATCTTTACTTAATATCCTAATGATTTTTGGCATAAAAGGAAAGTCTATAATTTTGACCCATACAAGGTATTTTTGGCTACTCTACTAATATACCTGTGCTACTTAAGACTGGTTTTGTGGTCAAGGGTCACATATATCTAGGGGTTCAAGCACATAGGTGTATTTTTTTTTTATTATTCTTCATCCCTAAAACTGACTGTTCAGACCAAACCGCAAGGCCAAGAAACTTGAAACTTGGCCAAATTATAGAGCTCAGTTTGCGAAGAACCTGACAAAGACTCACCCCAATCGGCCTATACACCTCTCATAACTCCTAGACCATTTGTTGAAGACTCAATTGTCTTCAATTATTGGAATCCTTGGCTCAATCAAAACAAAATGACTATCTCCGATTTCATTTCTGGTATGCACATTTTTCCGCCATTTTGAAATTTGTTCAAAACCTACTTTTGCAAACTAGTCCTAGGTTTTTCGCCCGACCGGAATGAAACCAGTGCAGAAATGTTCCCTGGACAGTGAATATCAATAATTATCAAAAGAAAAGTTTAACTTTCGACTCACGGTCACAAGAGGGGCAGGTCACTTTTACTAAAAAGGCTATAACTTTTATACAGAATGAGATCTCTTCAGCAAACTTGGTACACGTGTATAAGCACAATATTTGGTCAAATAAAAAAAAAGTGCAGCTCTGCCACTTGGTGGCGCTATAAAACGAAAAAAAACATAAAAACAGCTATAACTATGCAAGCCTTAGTCCAATTGACCTGAAAATTGGTATGCAGTGTGTTTGTCCAATGTGAAATAAGGGTCTATGAGGACATCAGCCAATGAAGTTTAAACACCTATTTGACAAGGTTAACGGGGGTTGATCTAAACGAAACTTGGTGGGCATGTTCGACTCATGGCCCTAAAGATCTGTAAGAATTTTGAAAGAAATCAGCCACTAGCTGGCGCTAACAAGTTTTTTGCCTTTGTAATCACATGGTTTCACACATCCACACAATATGCATATAATTTCATTAATCTCCTCATAGCGATAAACTTTGCCTCTAGAACCGTTGCTGTCAACCAAATCGTTCATTAATTATTCACAAATATTTTAAAAACCTACTTTTGCAAACTAGTCCTAGGCTTTTTGCTCAATCTCGATCAAACCACTGCAGTGCACTTCTCTGGACTCTCTAGATTAATAATTATCAAAAAAAAAAATGTTTAATTTGGTCTTTTGGTTGGCTATAACCGGGTCATTTAGAAAAGGGACGTGACTAATGGCGCTTTTCCACTACACAGTACCAGCTCGCCTCAGCTCGCCTCGGCTCGACTCGACTCGGCTCTGTTTGGTTTTCCACTGTGTAAAAGTTGTACCTGTACCGGCTTCCAGGTACTTTTTTTCGTACCACCTCCGGCGAGGTTCCAAGCGAGCTGAGGCGAGCTGAGGCGATACTAAATGTGACGTGAAAACACAGCAGACTGCTGATTGGTCAGAGAGAATCGTCACTATTCACTGCGTCATCATTGCACGCGCCAGCAATAGTATCCAGAATAACCCCGCCATTTTTAAAAAGTTTGGCCAGAGATTGCGTGACATATCCAATCCATTACATATTATGGCAACTCGGAAGAATACGCCGTGGTCAAACGAGGAGGTGCAGACAGCGGGTGTGTGTCGCGGAGAAGATTACGTCACGGCAGTTTCCTGCAGCGTCGCTATGACAAACCAGGTACTATTGTAGAGGTACAGGTACAACTTTTACACAGTGGAAAACCAAACAGAGCCGAGTCGAGCCGAGCCGAGCCGAGCCGAGTCGAGTCGAGCTGGTACTGTGTAGTGGAAAAGCGCCATAAGTATACCCAAAAGTCTATTAAACCTAAACTAAAACTCAAAACTTTATAAAACTTATTGAAAACATATGTCAGATGACTCCTAACAAGCATGCAAAATTTCATGACGATCGGACCATAGGTGGCGCTATAACAGTTAAAAAGGTGTCAAAAACATGGTATTTCCATTGTAAAAGAACTAAAATAAAATGTATGTTTATTATTCTTTTTTTTTCATTTGTGCAATCATTTATTTTACACATTTTACACAAGTAAACATTTATTTATTTATTACATTTTCACTAAACTTTTCTTGAATATGGTACATTATTTTTTTGTTGTTGTTTTTTTTACTTTAATTTATAAATAACTAGAAATGGCAAGTAGCAATGAATTTACTTAAAAATGATAAATTCACTGAAAATTTGACACAAATTTAAATTTGAAAAATATATTTTATACCTTATATTTACTTTATATTTTATTCTTATACTGTATATAAAAAACACACATTTTGAAAAATCCACAATATCATAAACCTTAGTCTTTCTTAAAAAGCTCTTTAAGACAATCTTTTTTTTTTTCTCTTGATACATGTACATCCCCTGACACTTGTTTTTTCCTCCTCTTTCGTTTCCCCTCATCAATTTGTTCTACAGCCATGTGAGAAACACACATGCATCCTTCTTATTTTATTACATAACATTATGCAGTGAGTAAATATTGACTCTATAAGATCACAATTACCCTGAAATGTGAATTCAGGTGTGCTGATGATCATTATTTAGCTTTTTTTTTTCTCGCTTCAGGCTTTTGAAAGATTTTCGACTAATTGGTGTCAACAAAGTGAGTATTCCGCTGTTTACTTTAAATCCCTGGTGCTCAGGTAAACCGAAAATAATGAAGGCTACGCGCTAAGCTTTTCCACCCTCTCCAGCTTCAGTCTGGATTTGGACAGCAAACCACAAAGCAGCTCTCAGCTGACAGCTAGTTAGTTGCCCTGCAACACTCAGAGCTCATTTATGGCTTACTGTGTTCCTCTGTTGTGGAAGTTTTCTCTTCTGTAAACTACAACTTTCCTATTTTCTACTTCTGTGTTAAAGTTTGCGCCTTTGTTATTAAAGTGAAGAGAAAAAACAATTTTCCCTCTTTCAGTCACACGCTTGGATTTTTATGTTTAGCTGAAGTTTGAAGTTTTCGATTCACCGTACAATTTAAAGTTCAAGTTTGCGCATTCTGCGGAGATTAGAACGTAATCTTTTTTCTCTTCAGATCTTTGCACAGAGCTGCCTCCTGTAGTTAAACTCTTAATTACATCTTGCACAGCTAATTACAAGTTGTTAAAAGCAGAGTAGATAATTAGTAATTAGTAAAAGATCTGAGAACTGGTTGAGTGGCCAGATTTTCTCAGTCGTAACGAGATGTTTGATGTGCTTTCATGCCATTTGTCTGTATACACTTAAACAATCCACAATCCAGCCTAAAACAATTATATAATTTGAGAGATATTATAAAATAATTAAGTGTATTACTTAATAACTATGTTTGAAGGCATTTAGAAAGGTAAGGAGACAATACAGATTTTTCAGAGAAAACAAATGCCAAATAGAAAGAAACTTTTTTCCCGCCAGTTTCCAGCCAGCAAAAACATAAACAAAAGCAACATTTCAAGCCAAAAGATGAGAAAACTGCAATACTGTGTTGATTTTAGATTGATGTTCAAATTTTTTTTTTCGATAACAGTTTTGATGTAAACGCTGTAAAAAATGTGATGATCAATGCTTTGTCACTAGTTTCTGCTCCTTTTTCACTTGTTTTTGGATCTGGATATTCTGTACTACTTCCAAAATGTGTAATAGCGCCCCCTACCATGTGACAATGAAAACATAGATTGCCGGAAAATTCTGTCAATGGCGGTAACACTGTCAAATGTTTTTCATTATCGTAAACATGCAGTCACATTGACACAATTTCAGTTTATTGTCGATAGTGTAGTAGTGATGAATGAAGCATGACTCACACAGAAGTAACTTTCAAACCAAATAACTTTCTTATGGTTAACCCAGGAAATTCGTGTGATGAACTTGATAAGAAAATGAGCAAAATCTGTGTGGAGAAATCTTTTGCCGCCATGTGAAACTCATGTTTGTACCGGAATATCGGTTGGAATGACCGAATTTCACTCTATTTTTAGCTGCAGTATGTTTGTCATTAAATATATTTATAAAAAAATAAATAAATAAGATGCTCATTTCTACTAATTTACTTTTATCTCACAATTTGAACTGTTTTTTATTGCAGTTCTGAGATTACATCTTACAATTATTATTTTTATTTTTTTCCATGGAAGTAAATTAAAGGTAATTATGACTTTTTTTTGAGTTGACATCTTGCGATTCAGACTTTTTTCTCAGAATTGTAAGGTTACATCTGTAACTGCGTTTCCATTACTTTTTAAATTGCGCAAATTGAAATTGCGAATTAAAAAATGGAAATGCGTCAATTGCGCAATAAACCCCCATAAAAAGGTTTTGTGCTTGCAAGAGGTGGTTTTTCAGGCAATTCAAAATGGAATATTTCGCAAAACAGCAATAGAAACAGTTTTTTTTTTTCTCGCATTTACAGGTCACATTCGATTAAATACAGCTGAAATCCCACAAAAATCCATTGCCATGACTTATCGCGAGAGGAAAAAAAGAAGTTTTAGTCGCTTAACATCGGTTAATGGAAACAATCATTTTGCAATACTTTTTAATCGACGTTTATAAAATATTGCCAAAGTTTTGCGCAAATCTATAATGGAAACGCACCTAGTGAGGTTTTATCTCATAATCCGGCATTTAAAACATATTTTTGCTAAGAAAATGTAGTTACAGTATCTCACAAAAGTGAGTACACCCCTCACATTTCAGCAACCATTTTAGTATATCTTCTCAAGGTACAATACTATAGAAATTAAACTTGGATATGTTTTAAAGTAGTCAGTGTGAAGCTTGTATAGCAGTATATATTTATTGCCATTAGTGTTAAAATAGCTGGCAACAAAAGTGAGTAAACCCTAAGTGAACTTGTCCAAAGTGTCAATATATTTTGTTACCACCATTGTTATCTGGCATTGCCTTAATCATCCTGGGCATGAAATTGACCCGAGCTGCACAGGTTGTTGCTGGGATCCTCTTCCACTCCTCACGGAGCTGCTGGACGTTAGACACATGGTGCTTCTTCACCTTACACTTGAGGATGCCCCACAGGTGCTCAATAGGGTTCAGGTCTGGAGACACACTTGGCCACCCCATCACCTTCACCTTCAGCTTCCTCAGTTGTCATCTTGGTGGTGTGTTTGGGGTTGTTATCATGTTGGAAAACTGCCGTTCAGCCTAGTTTCTGGAGGGAAGGCATCATGTTCAACAATCCATGTTTCCCTCAATGAACTGCAGCTCCCCAGTACCAGCAGCACTCATGCAGCCCCAGACCATGATGCTACCACCACCATGCTTGACTGTAGGCAAGACAAAATTTTCTTAGTACTCCTCACCAGGGCATCGCCACACATGCTGGACACCATCTGAGCCAAACAAGTTTATCTTATAGTCTCATCAGACCACAGGACATGGTTCGAGTAATTCATGCTCTTGGTTGTCTTCAGCAAACTGTTTTTGTGCTTTCTTGAGAGCCAGCTTCAGATTAGGCTTCCTTCTGGGACGACCCCTATGCAAACCGACTTGTTGCAGTGTGCAGTGTATGGTCTGAGCACTGACAAGCTGATCTTCTACTTCTGCAACCTCTAAAGCAATGCTGGCAGCACTCATGCATCTGTTTTTTAAAGCCAGGTTCTGCACCTGATGCACAGAACGAGTGCTCAACTTTGTTGATCGACCCTTGCAAGGCCTGTACCGAATAGAACCCATCTCGGAAAACCTCTGTATGACCCTGACCACTGTAGTGTAACTTGGTTTCAGGGTGTTACTGAACCTCTAATAGCCTTGGCCATCTTTGTGGAGAGCAACAATTCTAACACTAGGACATGTGGCTTTGCATGGTTAAACAACATACTGCTGTTATCACTTACTGTAGGGTGTACTCACTTTTGTTGGCAACATAATGGCTGCATGTTTAGTTATTTTCAGAGGACAGTAAATATATACTACTATCCAAGCTGCACATTGACTACTCTAAAATATATCCAAGTTTCATTTCTATAGTATTGTCCCTTGAGAAGATATACTAAAATGGTTGCTGAAATGTGAGGGGTGTAATTCACATCTATTCAAGTCTTTGCATTGACTTTGTATGTAATCTACTCTTGTGAATAACTACATTTGCTGGAGCCACTAGTCACTAGAGCAACGAAAGAGCAATTTTCGAAATGTTCCTTCAGAATTAAAAGCAGGTTTAAGTCGCTACGCAGGTCCAGATATGGATAAAAAGAAACAAGAGAGACATGCTACAGGCACATTTAGAAAAAAATTGGCTCTCATGGCATTGCACATTACCAGAAATGGCTCCTTCATAGAGTCAGCTCCTGAAAATGTCCCTTTCTCCGTAGGAGCAATGTCTTAACTCAACAGAATGGAGCTGTCGTTTACTAAGGGTTAGCCCTGTAAAGAAATGACCTGTCACCGTTGCTCAGTGTCTACCTACCTTCTCTCTTCTTTTCTTGCCGTTTCTATGACTACCGCCTTCTTGGAGCCGAGGTGCCTTCGCATTAGCGCCCGTTTGCAAGTGTGTTCACATATTTGCAAACAAACTTTATCCTATGCTTTACAATCACCGCAAACGGACAGTGCGCTCACAGAGATTTAGAATGACCCTGGTGAAAAAAACAGCTAAAACCAGCTTAGGCTGGTTGGCTGGTTTTAGCTGGTCAACCGGCCTGGTTTTAGCTGGTTTTAGCTGGTCATAGCTGGTCGGCAGGCTGGTTTTAGAGGGGTTTTGGCAACTTTTTCAGCCTGGCCAGGCTGGTCTTAGCTGGTCAAGTTGGAAAACCACCAGTTAAAACCAGCCTGGCCAGGCTGGGAGACCAGCTAAAACCAGCCACTTCCAGCTTAAACCAGCTAATACCAGCCAACCAGCCTAGGCTGGTTTTAGCTGGGTTTTTTTCAGCAGGGGATAATCCTATCTAACGAATGCTAATTTTTAATCTTTCCAATGATGTTTTGTCTCTTTAAGAAGCCAAGCTTACTCAGCACCCACTTAGCAATGCCATCTATTTTCAAAGGTTTGCTGCGTAAACTGTAAACAAGTACATTTGCTGAGGGATAGGGTTATAGTTTCAGGTGTAATAGGTTCTTAACCTAGCAGTTACCATTTAGAAATGAACATTTGCCTGGCATTTAAGTACAGCAGCCTCTACAGCTAAGCTTTGAGTGCAATAACATTTTAAATCAGTATTGCAATCTAATAGCAATATAAATGTGAGTCTATGCCATGTCATCTTTTAAATATTCTGACTTGTAAAAAACCCTCACGTCCTTGTAGAGCTCATAATTACAACTTTCAGACAGCTTGTACTACCTGACCGCTGCAATGTCAGACTAAAACACTTTAAATGGCAGCAGCTTCAGCTGTGAAATATAATTATTTTTTAATGTATGTGTTTAATAATTGCTAGAATTGACTGGAAATGTCTTAAAGCAATAATAATTTGAAAATTAATGAAAGGCATATAGTACAGTTCAGTGTAGCAAGCGTAGAATTAATTAGCCATCGGATGCCATGCTAAGTTTATTTATCTGCTTAATGACATCTGCTTAATGACTGTTGCTTGTTGTATTGTGGTTTTGTCTGTTTATTACTCAAATTTTGCAGATTTATTTGGGGGTTGATAGTGTAGCCATTAAAACAAAAATAAAACATCCTTGTAAAAAAATAATACTACTTAGCATTTATTGTAGGAATACTACTACTACTAATATTAAGTGTGATCTAATTCAATCTAATGCTTTCAGACACGTAATTGCATGTTATTTGCAATTAAAGTATATAATCATTTAGGTTCGTATTAAAAGCAATTAGTTAAATTTAAGAGGTTTTTGTCATTTAACAAGAAATTAAAATATGTTTATTTACAATAATTGTGAATAGCACACTACAGTTAAAATTATAATTTTATTATGTTATTCAGGAAATTTAAATAAGTGCACATCTTCTAGATAAATGTTTCTAGCATAATTTTTACATGATTAGCATGTTTTAGCATGTTTTTAATGTGATTTGCATGTTGGTAGTATTTTGCTGTCATGATTTTAGCATGATTTTAACGTGATTAGCATGTTGTTACCATGTTTTTAGCATAATTGATGTGTTGGTAGCATGTTTTTAGTGTTATTAGTAGGCATCTCTTTCAGACAGCACGATTAGCATGTTGTTAACATGTTGATAGCAGCATGTTTCTAGCCTTATTAGCATGTTTTAGCATAATTTGCATGTTCTTAGCATGATTAGCTTGTTGCTAGCATGTTGTTACCATGATCAGCATGTTTAGTACATTTGAGCATTTTGTTAATATTATACATTATGTTATGTATTTTATGTATTTATTTCTGTTAAATGTCCAAACGTAAATGTAATTTTATAACCTGATTAGCATGTTGTTACAATGTTTTTAGCATGATTAGTGTGTTGTTAGCATGTTTATAGCATGATTAACATTTTCCTAGTGTGTTGCTAGCAGGTTTATAGCATGATTAGCATGTTATTAGCATGTTTCTAATATGATTAAAATGTTGTTTGCATATTTTAAGCACAATTTGCATTTTCCTAGCTTGTTGCTAGCATGTTTCTAACATGATTAACACGTTGCTAACATATTTTTAACACGATTGGCATGTTTCTAGCATGTTTCTAGCATGTTTCTAACATGTTTCTAGCCTTATTAGCATGTTTGCATGTTTTAGCATTATTTGCATGTTCTTAGCATGATTAGCTTGTTGCTAGCATGTTGTTAACATGGTTAGCATGTTAAGTACACGTTTTGTTTAAGTACACTTTTTGTTTACATTTTGCTAATGTTATAGATTATGCATTTTATGTATTTAATTCTGGTAAATGTCTAAATGTAAATGTAATTTCATGACGTGATTAGCATGTTGTTGCTAACATGTTTACAGCATGATGGGAATTTTCTTAGCTTGTTGCTAGCATGATTAGCATGTTGTTAGCATGTTTCTGCTGAAAAAACCAGCATATGCTGTTTTTTCAGCAGGGTAACATGATTAAAATGTTGTTTGCATGTTTTAAGCATAACTTGCATGTTCCTAGCAAGATGCTAGCATGTTTCTGGCATGCTGTTTATCTTGCAAGTTTATAGCATGATTATCATGTTGTTCACGTTTTAGCACACTTTCCATGTTCCTAGCATATTGCTAACATGATTAGCATCTTGAGTAAACGTAAACATTTCATTAACATTATACATTATTGTAAATATTTAATGTAATTTTATCATGTGATTTAGCATGTTGTTACCACGTTTTAGCATGATTGATGTGTTTTGCTAACATGCTTATACCATGATTACCATTTTCTTAGCTTGTTGTAGCATGGTTCTAGCATTATTAGCATGTTATTAGCATGTTTCAAACATGATTAACGTTCACATTTTTAGCACAATTTGTGTGTTCCTAGCATGTTTATAGCATGATTCGCATGTTGATATCATGTTGTTAGCATGTTTTTAACATGATTAGCATGTTGTTCACATGTTGCTAGCATGTTTCTAGCCTGATTAACATGCTGTTAACATGACTAACATGTTGCTAGAATGTTTCTAGCGTGATTGGCATGCTTGCATGTTTTTAGCACACTTTAAATGTTCCTTGTATGTTGTAAGCATGTTTCTAGCATGATTAGCATGTTCTTTACTTGTTTCTAGCATTAGCATGTTGCTTTTTAACAAGTCAGAATAAATATCCAAAATAATTCTAGCAGACAACTACGGTCAAATGAATGATTGATGGTTAATTGAGATGTAAAAACGGTTTGGGTGAGGAAGCATCTGCCATGAACATACATATTGAAGATTACGTAAACATAAGCAGCAGCGATTCTCACTGTAAAAGCCTTTGAGATGGGAGCCAGTGAATGAGGCCAGAGATGAGAAAGACTGCCTGATACTGATCAAAGTCGAGGAAGGGAAGGAGAGATAGAGCGAAAGACAGAGGATGTCTCTAGAAAAGGGGCAGTGATCAAAGCTGGAGATGAAGGCGATGCAGCAAACTGGGAAATGAAGGAAGAGGAAGTGAAGGGAAACTCCAGCACCTTTCAGATTCGCTGAATTTGACTGTTGTGTGCGCATTCTGGCTTCATTATTTCCTGCTCATAATTTTAAAGAGGCTGGCTGAAAGAGAGATGATAAAAGAGAATGGGAAGGCTGCCTACTGCCGGTCCCTGCCTGGTTTGTTGCCAAGACCGTGAAGATAATGTTGAGGAACTGTCATGTGATCAAACAGCCACCGCGACCTCATCTACGCTTCAGATTCGCTAATGAGCCGAACACAACTGTGGGGAACAATCGCAAAGTTTACCTTGCTATGTGCTAATGGAGCATTTCATCAGCACTCGCTCCTGTAGTCTGGGACTTGAGGGATTCGAGGAAGTCCAGATGAACAAGATCTTCTCCAGTATGGGTGTTGCATCAACCGTGGGGACTTTTGGCTCTGTGGACCTTTCTTAAGACACACTTTTCCTTCGGCTTATTTGTCCACTAACTATGTTCAACAGTGAACATACTGTGCATCCTTTACAGAAGAATTTGGCCTTTTATAAATGTCCTTTTTACTATGTCCCAAATTATGTGTTATGTATTATAGCATGTAAACTATACACTATATAGAAAACTACACACACACAATATAATTGTGACGTAGTTATGGATTGATCCGGAGGCGTTGGATCCATTTGCAACAGTTTTATTGAAACACACAATGTAAACAGGCTGGGGTCGGCAACAACAGACTGGTGTAGTGAAGACAGACCTAAAGGGTCAACCCGAGTCCAGGCAATAGGTCGGGGCAGGCGGCGATCAATAGGAGTAATCCGTGTAACAAGCGAGGGTCGGTAATAGGCAGGCACACGTTCACATACACAATAAACAGTCCGGTTGGCAATGGGTAGGCAGTCCGAGAAAAGAGCGCTCAGGATTGACAGCATAACTATTCAAAACTTTGCGGGGAACACGCCGACGCGGCGTGCCTAAAATGGCCGACGGAAGAAAGTGAACCGGAAAACCTGCAACTGGAAGTCCGGGCGCCAGGTACGGGGATGCTGGGAAATGTAGTGATTAGAACTCCGGTGAGGGTTCCCACTGGCGGCGGTCGGAGGAGTCACAGAGACCGCGTTTGTGACAATAATATATAATATAATATAATATAATATATTAAACTATTTGCTTAATTTTACAGAATTACTTTCCAAATAATATGCAACAAATGCAAAAAATGCAATAAATGCATTGATTCGAAAGGAATGTACATAATATAATATAATATAATATAACATAACATCACACTCTTTAAGATATACAGTAAATGAATGGATTTAAGAGTATTACAGCATGAAACTGTACACTATATACATATAAACTATGTAATATAATATAATATAATATAATATAATAAAAAATATATGCAATAAATGTATTGTTTCAAAAGTATTATAGCACGGAAACTATACACACATTATATAATATAATATAATATAATATAATATAACATCACACTCTTTAATCAATTTACAAAATTACTAAATATGCAATAAATGCAACAAATGATATACAATAAATGTATAAACGATATAATATATCATATCATATCATTATTTGATTAATTTAAAATAAAAATATGCAATAATTGAAAAAATATTATATGCAATAAATGTATTGAATCAAAAGCATTGTAACATGAAACTATAAACTATTTATAATATAATATAATATAATATAATATCACTCTTTGCTTAATTTAAAATAAAAACATGCAATAAATGCAAAATATTATATGCCATAAATGTATTGATTCAAAAGTATTACAGTATGAAACCTTTACACTACATAAATATAAACTATATATTATATTATATTATATTATATTATATTATATTATATTATAATGTGATGTAACATAGTATAATGTAATATATCACTCTTTGCTTAATTTAAAATAAAAACCTGCAAAATATGATATGCCATAAATGTATTGATTCAAAAGTATTACAGAATGAAAATGTTACACTACATAAATGTGACCCTGGACCACAAAACCAGTCATAAGGTTAAATTTTACAAAACTGAGATGGATACATCACATGAAAGCTCAATAAATAAGCTTTCTATTGATATATGGTTTGTTAGGATAGGACAATATTTGTCTGAGATACATCTATTTGAATATCTGAAATCTGAGGGTGCAAAAAAATCAAAAAGACTGAGAAAATCAGCTTTAAAGTTGTCCAAATTAAGTTCTTAACAATGCAATTTACTAATCAAAAATTACATTTTGATATATTTACAGTAGGAATTTTACAAAAAATCTTCATGGAACATCATCTTTACTTAATTTCCTAATGATTTTTGGCATAAAAGAAAAATCAATTTTTTAACCCATACAATGTATTTTTGGCTATTGCTACAAACATACCCCAGCGACTTAAGACTGGTTTTGTGGTCCAGGGTCACACATATAAACTATGTAAATGTAACATAGTATAATATAATATAATATAATGTAATGTAACATAGTATAATATAATATAATATAATATAATATAACTCTTTGCTTAATTTAAAATAAAAACATGCAAAATATGATATGCCATAAATGTATTGATTCAAAAGTATTACAGAATGAAAACGTTAATGTAAATGTAACATAGTGTAATATAATATCACTCTTTGCTTAATTTAAAATAAAAACATGCAATAAATGCAAAATGTTATATTCCATAAATGTATTGATTCAAAAGTATTACAGTATGAAAACTTTACACTACATAAATATAAACTATGTAATATATTATATTATATTATATTATAATGTAATGTAATGTAACATAGTATAATATAATATAATATCACTCTTTGCTTAATTTAAAATAAAAACATGCAAAATATGATATGCCATAAATGTATTGATTCAAAAGTATTACAGAATGAAAATGTTACACTACATAAATATAAACTATGTAACATAGTATAATATAATATAATATAATATCACTCTTTGCTTAATTTAAAATAAAAACATGCAATAAATGCAAAATGTTATATTCCATAAATGTATTGATTCAAAAGTAGTAAAGTATGAAAACTTTACACTACATAAATATAAACTATGTAATATATTATATTATATTATATTATATTATATTATAATGTAATGTAATGTAACATAGCATAATATAATATAATATCACTCTTTGCTTAATTTAAAATAAAAAAACATGCAAAATATGATATGCCATAAATTTATTGATTCAAAAGTATTACAGAATGAAAATGTTACACTAAATAAATATAAACTATGTAACATAGTATAATATAATATAATATAATGTAACATAGTATAATATAATATAATATAATATCACTCTTTGCTTAATTTAAAATAAAAATATGCAATAAATGCAAAATCTGATATGCCATAAATGTATTGATTCAAAAGCATTATAACATGAAACTATCATGTATATATAATATAATATAATATAATATAATATAATATAATATAATATAATATAATATAATATAATATAATATCACTCTTTGCTTAATTTAAAATTAAAACATCCAATACATGCAAAATATTATATGCCATAAATGTATTGATTCAAAAGTATTACAGTATGAAAATGTTACACTACATAAATATAAACTATGTAATATATTATATTATAGTATAATATAATGTAACATAGTATAATATCACTCTTTGCTTAATTTAAAATAAAAACATCCAATACATGCAAAATATTATATGCAATAAATGTATTGATTCAAAAGTATTACAGTATGAAACCTTTACACTACATAAATATAAACTATATATTATATTATATTATATTATATTATATTATATTATATTATATTATATTATATTATAATGTGATGTAACATAGTATAATGTAATATATCACTCTTTGCTTAATTTAAAATAAAAACCTGCAAAATATGATATGCCATAAATGTATTGATTCAAAAGTATTACAGAATGAAAATGTTACACTACATAAATGTGACCCTGGACCACAAAACCAGTCATAAGGTTAAATTTTACAAAACTGAGATGGATACATCACATGAAAGCTCAATAAATAAGCTTTCTATTGATATATGGTTTGTTAGGATAGGACAATATTTGTCTGAGATACATCTATTTGAATATCTGAAATCTGAGGGTGCAAAAAAATCAAAAAGACTGAGAAAATCAGCTTTAAAGTTGTCCAAATTAAGTTCTTAACAATGCAATTTACTAATCAAAAATTACATTTTGATATATTTACAGTAGGAATTTTACAAAAAATCTTCATGGAACATCATCTTTACTTAATTTCCTAATGATTTTTGGCATAAAAGAAAAATCAATTTTTTAACCCATACAATGTATTTTTGGCTATTGCTACAAACATACCCCAGCGACTTAAGACTGGTTTTGTGGTCCAGGGTCACACATATAAACTATGTAAATGTAACATAGTATAATATAATATAATATAATGTAATGTAACATAGTATAATATAATATAATATAATATAATATAACTCTTTGCTTAATTTAAAATAAAAACATGCAAAATATGATATGCCATAAATGTATTGATTCAAAAGTATTACAGAATGAAAACGTTAATGTAAATGTAACATAGTGTAATATAATATCACTCTTTGCTTAATTTAAAATAAAAACATGCAATAAATGCAAAATGTTATATTCCATAAATGTATTGATTCAAAAGTATTACAGTATGAAAACTTTACACTACATAAATATAAACTATGTAATATATTATATTATATTATAATGTAATGTAATGTAACATAGTATAATATAATATAATATCACTCTTTGCTTAATTTAAAATAAAAACATGCAAAATATGATATGCCATAAATGTATTGATTCAAAAGTATTACAGAATGAAAATGTTACACTACATAAATATAAACTATGTAACATAGTATAATATAATATAATATAATATCACTCTTTGCTTAATTTAAAATAAAAACATGCAATAAATGCAAAATGTTATATTCCATAAATGTATTGATTCAAAAGTAGTAAAGTATGAAAACTTTACACTACATAAATATAAACTATGTAATATATTATATTATATTATATTATATTATATTATAATGTAATGTAATGTAACATAGCATAATATAATATAATATCACTCTTTGCTTAATTTAAAATAAAAAAACATGCAAAATATGATATGCCATAAATTTATTGATTCAAAAGTATTACAGAATGAAAATGTTACACTAAATAAATATAAACTATGTAACATAGTATAATATAATATAATATAATGTAACATAGTATAATATAATATAATATAATATCACTCTTTGCTTAATTTAAAATAAAAATATGCAATAAATGCAAAATCTGATATGCCATAAATGTATTGATTCAAAAGCATTATAACATGAAACTATCATGTATATATAATATAATATAATATAATATAATATAATATAATATAATATAATATAATATAATATAATATAATATCACTCTTTGCTTAATTTAAAATTAAAACATCCAATACATGCAAAATATTATATGCCATAAATGTATTGATTCAAAAGTATTACAGTATGAAAATGTTACACTACATAAATATAAACTATGTAATATATTATATTATAGTATAATATAATGTAACATAGTATAATATCACTCTTTGCTTAATTTAAAATAAAAACATCCAATACATGCAAAATATTATATGCAATAAATGTATTGATTCAAAAGTATTATAGCATGAAAACGGTGCACTGTATAAATATAAACTATATAATATAATATAATATAATATTTAATATAATATCACTATTTGCTTAATTAAAAATAAAAACATGCAATAACTGCAAAATGTTATATGCAATAAATCATGAAAACTACACACATAATATATTTTATTTTATATTGCATGTATCTAGCTTAAAATTTAAAGTCTGATATTATATAAGTATAAAACTAATTCTATATAGAGAAAAATAGATTTTAGAAGCAATAATTAGAAGCAATAATACTGTAAATGATGGCACTAAGTTATCAAGACAAAGTAATAATTTTATTGGCATTTTTGATATTTTTTTATGTTTTTTTTTTCTTGATTTCTTGTGCGTTTTCACAAGCAAGTTGTACATTTTCAAAATTATTAGTACAAATTCACAATACAAAATAAGTGTTTCATCTATGTAAGCTTTATCAACTTTTCAGTTACTTCTTTTCCGTTCAGTTTAATATATTTGCTTATGATTTAATCTAACTGATCTTAATGAATCTTTTGGTAAATCTATACATTTATATAGATATTGATTTTGCAGACATACAGTTTGCAATTTCCAAAATGGATAACTAAGTATAATTAATTATTGTGTCAGTACAAGCAATTTGCAAAATTTTGAAAATTGCACCAAAACTAATTTACATAAAGCGTCTATAATTGAAGACACTTAAATCCTGTTGGATAATTCAGGTTGTATGAGTAGGTCAAGCAGCTAAGTTGCATTAACTCTCTAAACCAGATTCACACATGGCAGACAATTCAAACTAAGCTGACCAAGACGAGATATCAACCACTGTCTCAGCTGGATGTCTGACTGGTTAACGTCCTAATCCAGCTTGGACCGTCTGCTTTGACTAGCTACTTATCTGGGTTTTCCAGCCGAGGACTCCACTGATGACAAACTCATTATTCCAGAACGGAAAGCGATGTGGTGGCACTGCCACTTGATGTGTCCATTCATTAGCAGGTCCACGAAAACTGCAGAGGCAGTACTCTACAGAAAAGCCCTGTGGATTTCTGCTGAATTACAATGCCTGTCATCCACCAATCACAATCTACACATTCCTGCCCCATGTGTGTTCTTTTATTAAACAATTTGGTGCAATTGATTATTCTTTCAGCTACCAGTAAGTGTGTAGGACTCTTAGCTACATTAACCACCATTTTCCTTATTTAACGCCAATTTCGAAATGCATTTTTTCTTCATGCATAGCCAGTTTTGGACCTTAAACATACAACTGGTTTACTTGTCATGCTTTCATTAGAGCACTGACTTGAGATGACAGATATTTCATATTAACACATACTGTGGTTGCAGCAAAGCATGCAAGCTATTGTGTGAACCGTTATTTGTTGTTGCATGCTATTTTTTTTTTATTTAGTACTGACCAGAATAAGATATTTCACATGAAAGATGTTTACTTGTAGTCCACAAAGGAAAATAAATTTGAATTTATAAAAATGACCCTGTTCAAAAGTTTATACACTTGATTCTTAACACTGTGTTGTTACCTGAATGATCCACAGCGGAGTTTTTTTGTTTAGTGACAGTTGTTCATGAGTCCCATGTTTGTCCTGAACAGTTAAACTGCCTGCTGTTCTTCACAAAAATCCTTTAGGTCCCACAAATTCTTTGGTTTTTCAGCATTCTTGTGTATTATTTACAGAAGGGTCAAATACTCACTGATACTCCTTGGGGGGGCTTGAAAACTTTTGAATTTGAAGATCAGGGTAAATTTAACTTATTTTGTCTTCTGGGAAACATGTAAGTATTTTCTGTAGCTTCTGAAGGGCAGTGCTAAATAAGAAAAAGAATACGATATTCAGACAAAGTAAGAAAAATGCACACATCTTTATTCTGTTCAAAAGTTTTCACCCTCTGGCTCTTAATGCATTGTGCTACCTTTTGAACCATCGGTGAGTGTTTGAACTTTCTGTAATAGTTGCATATGAGTCCCTCAGTTGTTCTCAGTGTGTAAAGATGTATCTCAAAACCATACAGTCATTGTTTTTTTTTTCCAGAATTTCTGTATATTTGAACCCTTTCCAACAAAGACCTGAAGGAATTTTCTGAAGAGCAGCAGGCAGTTTAAGAGGCAAAAAAATGCTCAGCTTTTATTTACATTTGAGCAAATAGTGGCATGTCCAAAATTATTCATACCCTTTGCAAACTGTCACAGTCTATGGGAAAATCCAAAGTTCTATACCATTCCAAATAGTCCAAACTGTTCTAAAGCATCCTAATTACCCTGATTTAATCACAGCTGTTTTAATCAACTCAACAGGTGAAAAACAGAAGCTCTCTGCTGTTGGTTTGTGGACAGTCATGGCTAAGACAAAGGAGTTCACTGAGGACCTGCGGCTGCGCATTGTACCTGCTCACAAGTCAGGAAAGGGCTATAAGACCATATTTAAATGTTTTGAAGTTCTAGTGGCTACAGTGCAAAGTATTATTAAAAAATGCAAGACGCTCTGCACTGTGAAAAATCTCAGAGGACGTAGTCGGAAGCCAAAAGTGACACCTGTGCTGGCCAGGAGGATAGTAAGAGAGGTAAAAAAGAAGCCAATGATCACCACCAAGGCCATCCTGATGAATCTGGGTTCTGCTGGTGGCAACATCTCAAGGCAGACAGTCCAACGGACACTGCACACCGCTGGGTTCCACGGACGTAGACCAAGGAGGACACCACTTCTCCAAATAAGGCACACAAAAGCACGCTTGGCCTTTGCAAATTCTCATCTGGACAAAGAAGAAGACTTCTGGTCTGTTTTATGGAATTGTTTGGCCACAATGATGTAGCCTTCATTTGGCGTAAAAAGGAGAAGCCTTTAACCCTAAGAACTAG